>NC_084987.1:964090-996590 GCF_963691925.1 Scomber scombrus | reverse complement strand
TTTGTTCTAGGCAAGGGTTCGATCCTACCAAAGGGAGATAAATACATTAAAAATTGGGTTCAAACTAGTCTTATGATAGGCAGACAGATTCTTCTCAGGAATTGGAAGACAGAGGGGGTGCTGCCTCTCAGAGAATGGACTGCAGAGATGGCCAGAGTTGCAGCTTTCGAAAAAATGTCATACAAGCGATCGGGAAGACTGAATGTGTATACTAAAAAGTGGGGCAAATACCTGTCCTCTCTGGAGGACTACTGACCTGGGAGGTACCATGCGGGAGTGTTGAGCGAGGTGGTGGCTGATAAATCTATGTGGGGAGAATACGCATATTTGAACTGTGTTCATGTCTGGACTGCTGCTGCAGAGGAAGGTTGAACGAGTATCAATGTATTTGTTTATTTTTATCTTTTTGTGGTTTTTTTGCTTTCCCCTTGTTTTCTCTGCCTATTGCATAAAATGTATTTGTGTTAACAACCAAGGCTGACTGTGTGGATAGTGACAACTGGTTTGTCGGGTTAGGGGAGGGGGGTTAAGTATTTGTGATGTTAAGTATATTGCTCTGTAATGTTTTAAAAGACATCAATAAAAACTGTTAATCACAAAAAACAATGTTTAACAGCAGCAGAAAGTTAGGATGGTTGTAAAAGTCAACTTTTCATGGCTGAATCACAAACAGAAAGAACAGGATGTTAGATACGTACATCCAAACATTTTCACAGGTTCTGGATCTAAAATCAAACTGAAGGCAAAAACAAGAACAAGGATCCGAACACTGTATTAAATACAAGACAAGCAATATATAGACACCCAGAGAGCTAAACGGCTGTGGCCCAGCTCCGGCCCGCACCACATGGAATGATGGCACTTGGTCTGCTCCTGTGACCCAGATCTGAGCCACAAGCAAGCCAAAGCAATTCTGTATGTCAACCAACAAAATCCAGTTACACCAGCACTGGCCCACATCCTGAATACACCGACCCGAGAGCAACATATCTTTACCAAAACGGCCTACATTTCATTTGGGATATTTGAGGCCATTTCAGGCTCACTACCATTTACTCTGGACTGGAAGAAGGCCAGCAGTGCTGCATCAGGTGACCCACTTCCATAAGCTTTCTGGAACAGGTGCATTCATTACACAGGTGATTGTGATCTGCATGATTGAGTCAAGCTGCTCTCAAATCGGACCAATCAGAAGCAGAGCTGGAGAACACTGATAGTCCCATACGGAAGACAAAGCACATACCTCTGCACAATTAGAATCAAATAAATCAAAAGCTAAGTTGAATATACATTGAGAGTCACAAAGACTAAAAAAAATGATAAAAACTACAAACACTTCCTGCTGCATACTAAAAGATCCATCTCACCCTTCTTATGACCTGTTTGATGTTCTGCCCTCAGGAAGACGCTACAGACAAATCACAACACGCACCAACAGACTCATGATCAGTTTCCATCCAAAAGCTTTCACTTTACTGAACTCTGCACTAAAGGATGCTGCAGTTAAGGCATCAGAGACAATCCTGTGCAATATTCTTATTTATTTATCTTTTATTATGTGCAATACACCTACCTTTAAACAAGTGCAATACAAGCAACATCTGGCTGTATACGCAGGTACTGTGTATGCATGTTTGAACTTAAATTTGAATTTTACTTTTTTAAGTCTATTTGAGCTCCACTCAGGCATTGTACCTGTACAAAGACAAACTAGTGTATTCTATTCTATTCTATACGGTGCTTCTGGTGTTATCCCTTCCCTGGGTTTACAAAGTATGGTGTGAAACAACGACAGTCCATGATCTCCTTCAGGGCCTTTAAGGACCCGACACACCCCAAACAACAGCCTGAGGAGATACAGGACTCTGAGAACAAGCACCAGCAGGCACAGGAGCAGCTTTTTACCTTCTTAATAATACAAAGACACACACAGACAGACAGACATCAGCCACTCAATTGTTTGACAGTTGAGATTTGCTGGACATGAGTCTGGTCAGTCTGCACAGGTGAATCTGATCATGTGATGGTAGACGCTCAGGTCTGTCATTGTATCATCCAGCTTAGCAAGTCATGCATCACACTGCAGGGAAACCGAGGAGTAAAAGGTTAAGTCTGGGGTGGAGAAACACGTTGGTGAATGTGTGACCTATAAAACACTCTGACTGATCGACAGTTTCACCTTTTCTTTCTCCTGCTTTCCTGTCAGTGTCGTTAATGTGGTTTGTTACAGTCTGGATCAAGGTGTGCGCTGGGTGTGTGGTTTCACAAAGGCTGGAATGGGGAGAGGCTGCATGTACGCACACACACACACACACACACACACACACACATACACACACACACACACACACACACACACACACACACACACTTTCAGGGAAATGACAGCTACCTTACAACCAAGCCAAAGTAAACCATACATTCTGACAGGTGAGTTGTGTGTTAATATGTTGATACCATTAATGTGAGATGCAAGCTATGAAAGTACAAAGTAAAGTTGAAATCAAAGTTTTGGATGGAGGAGGCTACACTACATTAGTCTAAACTGCAGTTTACTCCACAAATGACCTCTGAAGTAACATCTCTACTGCAGAGGAGACTGAACACAGTTAATGATAATAAGAGGCCGAACTGGACTGAAGGCATTTTGGGTTTTGATGCATATTAACAGTAAAACAGGCAGATTTACATCAGCTATAACTGAAACTCTACACACACACACACACACACACACACACACACACACACACACACACACACACACACACACACACACACACACACACACACACACTTTAATAAAATGTACTTTCTGGAACTGCTTTGGGGCTTTTTCATACTATCAGCTATCAGTACCTCCCACTTAAAAAGCCTGATGCTGTCTTTATGTAAATCTCAGGAACATTGCACACATCTATATAATCAGGAACTTTAACATTTCACATTTATATATTGCAGGTTTATTTACACAGAGATTGTTTATTGTATATAGTATTTCATTTTATATATATTTTATTTTGTACTGCATCATTCGCATCCAGCCTCTCTTCTCTCCTCCCACTTCATCCAATCACCATAGCTTCTCATTCATAAACAGTCCTCTTCCTCTTTATCTCTTGTGCCCGCCGCCTTAAATCCACCTATCAGCACAAACTTTAATAAATCATTCATCTCATATTTATGTTGCAGATTCTGTGTTTTATTATTTGTCGGACATCTACGTAATTGTTTGTAGCACGTCTGTCTAGAGGGGTGGGAAATTAATTTTCACAAAGGGTCACATGAGAAACTGGGTGTGTTGTTAGGCTGAACTCAATTCTGCAAAGTATTCATTGTGTGATCCATCATTTCCTATTGACTTCACACGGGCCGGTCAGGGACAGCCAAAGGGCCAGATGTGGCCCAGGAACCTACGATGCCCAGGTCTGATCTAGAACATCTAGATATCTTTATTACTTTTTCAATTTATACAAGAAAAGCGTTGTACAAAAACATAAAAGTGCCTCATACAACACAGAACATGGTGAACAAAAACCCCCGCAAACAAAAAGACTCATAAGTAAAAAAATAAATTCAAAGAAGATTAATATGAAATACAGAAATATGTAACAACATACAGTAAGGGGGAAAACAAAAAACAAACATGCAACAGCATTAAAAGCTCAAATTGACAGTTGAAGGAATACGTCAGCAGATATTCAGGCATTGCAGTGTTACTATAAGGTGTTTGGTTCTTTCTAGGAATGTCTGACCAGATAAATCCATAGAGGCCCTTCTGTGCACTCTCCATACCAATATCATTCAAAAAGGGGTTCCAAGTTTTATAAAATAACAGGTTTGTCCTTAAGCCAGTAGGTCATTGCTTCCATTATACTCTGTAACCACTGTGAGAGTTTAGGAGGTTTGTCAGAGATCCACTGAAGTAGGATGCACCGTCTGGCATCAAACAGAAGAACATCAAGCAGGCTCAGCATACAAGGTTTTACATTCAGTGCAGGATGTAATCCAAGGATGTAATTACAAGAATAACATGAATTAAAAACACTTTATGAAGCAGACTGTGTTTCTTGATGATTCACAGAGGATGGAGCACAGATTCAAATTTTGGCACAACACGATGAAGAGACTGAATAGATGATTAATGGGAGGGTGGGGGTCGGAAATGTGCTGGTTTTAAAAGTGTTCATCCATGTTTCATCAAAATATTTAACAAATAAATGAAGGCATCCACGCAGAGCCGAGCTTAAACCGGTTTTAACCCATAACTTTCATTTCACTTGCAGGGTCCACACCAACAACATGATGCACCTCAATGATTTATTAAGAAAAACAGTTGATGAGCAGAGTTCTTCTGTTGCCAACTGTGTTTTGGGGGGCATGTAGGAACTAGCACCCAGGAAGCGTGGACCCCCTCAGGACCCGATGAAGGAGTACAAGAGCGGAAGGGGGAAGAGAAATATTTACCTGAAACATACTTATACAGAACTATAATTATGTCTTATAATTGGGATGATCATTCCTCCATTTTTCTTTGACTGGTGCATGTCTTTTCATTTCTGTCTGATAATGTTTGTCTTTTTTATTTATGTGTTCGAAATAAACTAAAAAGAAAAAAAAATGTTGCTTTTAAAAAACTTGTTTACAAAATTGAGAACTTTTAGTTGGAGGACCAGATTTGGTCCACGAGCCTCTGTTTGCCTACCGCTGATTTACAAGTTGTTGAGTAATTCACTCATCCAGCAGAACGTATTTCTGATTACATTATTGTGAGACTGCTCCTTAAAAATAGTGTTATGATTATTTTGTCAGACAGCCTACGCTAACAGGCTTCATGCCAGAATGAGCACCAATCAGCAGCTGCACCGGCGCCGCAGGAGATTTGCATACAGACAGTCTCTGACCTCACTCTGAACCTGTGCCAGCAGGAGCTTCATGTGTGATTGCACAAGCTAAAGTTACAGTTTTTGAAGCAGGTAGTTAACCTCTTTTCACAGTTCATTTGAGTATTTTCATCTTTTATACATAAAATTATGCAAAAAAATCGAAACACTCGCTGTGCACAACAAAGCAAAACAACCAATTGATTTTGCTCATAATTGCACATTTAGACAGGACAACTCATCAGGGTGTAGCTCATACAGGTCATCCTCAACCTCTTAGGCCTTTTTCCTTTTTATAAATGTACTCATGATCAAAAACAACTCTTTACTGTAAAAGTGAAAACAGATTTCTACAAAGTAATGTCAACTCATTAAAAATATATAATGTAAAATAGGTGATTGCAAAAATATTCAAGTCAGTATCTAGTAGTTGATATATAACATGCTGCTGTTTCTCATGAAACGCTCCCACTCATACTACACATTTCTATTCTTAGATTTAATCATCTGCACACAAATAAATGTAGTTTTTAATTCATCATATTCACCGCTGGTTTCTTTTTTACATTTGCATGTCATCATTAGTTGCAAGCTAGTCTTAAAAAAACTCTTTATGAATTATTTAGTCAGGTTCTCCACAGCATCCATAGATAAAAACTAACAGCAAGAAATCACCTCATGTATTTGTCTTTTAAATTCATTTATTCGCTTTCTTGTTTGTTTGTTTGTAATTGTTCAAGCTAACATTAATGTTGTTGAAGCAGTAAGTTGTTGACGTATTTATACAAATCCAGCTTGTGAAAAACTGTCGTAATAGTAATTGTATAAATTACAGACATTTTCTGTGCATGACAAAGCTGTAACTTTCCCTAACTGCTGCTCAGTGGAGTGTCGGGTCCGTTTAAAATAAAGAGCACCAGCCAAACCAGCTGAAAACCAGAATTTAATTATTTTCCAGGACAACACATTGGCACAAACAAAGTTACTGTTATTGTAAGATTTACAGTTTTTTCCTTATTTCTGAAATGTTTCAGATTTTAGTTAACGTATGTTTTTTCTCTCAGTTCATTCTAAAAATTTGAAAAACATTGGCTTAAGAATCCAGTTCAAGATCTAATTGAATCCTTTATGGGTTAGATAGCGTTAGCGTTGTCAGACCATTTTACACGACCAGCTACAGACAGCACAGAACTCAGCTGCTCGACGTTCATTAGAAGAAACTGGTTTAAACATTTCACCCCAGTTTAAGCCTCTTTACACTGTGACCCTGCGTCCTCATGTGGGGACATTACTGCTGTTGACCTCATTGGTACAAACCAGGCGGGGAGCTCCGGTCCTCTGAAATGAGGCCAACGCGAAAGTAACGTAAAACTGCATTCTATCAAAAGGCCACCAGGGGGCGACCGTTTTGGTGTCAAAAGGACTTCCGTCTCTATACAAGTCAATGGAGAATTCACCAACTTCTCACTTGATTTCTAACCTCAGTAAACGTTTTCAAAATGTGTTTATGGTGTCAATCGCTAGTTTAAAGCCTTCTTCAATGCAGTATGATGTTCATTTGGGACATTTTGGCCTCCCTGATTTTATATGTGACGATAAAGCAGGGTATGCATTAGGGCGTGGCTACGTGGTGATTGACAGGTTGATTGGTTCACAGGTTCAGGAGGGCGCCCATATAAGTAGAATCTGTGTTTTTATTTTTCCCAGCATGCACCTGAAATTTTCAAGATGGCGCTTCTCAGATCCGATACTATTGGCCTCCGAGCAGCAGTCCACAAACCAATGGGTGACGTCACGGATGTTACGTCCATATCTTAAATACAGTCTATGGTACACACCTTTTTGTGCCACCTAGTGGCAGCAAAGAGCACATTACATCAATCAGTGTAAAACCCAGATGGCAGCTTCCCAATACCAGAGGCTGCAGTTTCAGGACCGCATTTCTAGGACCCTAGCTTTAAAGGTTTATTCCACCCAAATACTACTTTCAACCATGCAATTCAACTTGGTTGCTAAGATGTGCATGTTTGTGTAATTAACATAATTAACTCATTATCAGGTAAAATAAAGATGGAATCATATGCTATGCTCTTTGCACAGTATCATTAGATTAAAGTTTGTTTTTTTAAAAGCAGTTTTTAATTTTTTTCCCCATATGTTGTCATGCTTGAAAGGACCTAAATAGAACACTTTAAGTTGAATTATTATAAGCAAATTATTTAAAAAGATCACAGTAACCATGATCAGTATGAGCAGTTTCCAGTCTGACTCCTCATTATATCTTCATTCATCACATCATTAGATCTTCTATCGCTGTGTGATTCTCCCCGAGGCTGAGTCGGCAACTTCCTTTGCATCTAAACTCAAGACATACTTTTACCACACCGCCTTCCCTGATTTTATTTCAGTTTACTTTTAACTGGTTTACTATTTTTAATTATTTATCAGACTGGCTTTTTATGTTCATTTCTCTGAGTGTTATATGCAAAGAACTTTGTTTTGATAAGTACTTTATCATTAAAGATATTATTGATTTTATTTAATTAATTTTCATGGCATTGTTACCAATACAGTAAAAATACTGCTTGAGAAATCCTCCTACAATAAAAGTACATACATATTATGAGCTTGATGTAGTTAGAATAGAAAATATATATATATATAAAATAAAGTATTGCAGTATTGGATCCTCCTCTGTGAGCTAGATAGTGTTTAGGGAGTTGATTGTATTCAAATTAAGGATCTAAAGTCAGAGTATTGCTGTACAGACTGTAAAGCCTCCTGAGGCAAATTTGTTGTGATACTGTTCTGTACAAATACCTGACTTGACTCTACTTGACTATCAAACATTTAAGGTTTGCACAAACACACAAATTTGCATGTGGTAACAGAAACTGTTTCCTTTAATCTGAAATATGTGTAAAACAAAAGCTGTCAAAAACAAGGTGATTATAAAAGCAGTCATTAACTTTAACCTATTGCAGAATAATTACACATACACCCATTCATTCCACAGAGGTTAACTGACATTTACAAAAGCTGCAGCTCAGCTTTCCTTAAGTATACTTTTGTAAATGATCTAAGATTTATGACTGGCTTGAACTTTCCCTTCCTGTTTCAACAGCTTTGCTAAAATAACTGTCTTCATGGTAATTACCTTCCAAAGGTCACGCATCGCCTGCAGCTTCTGGCGATCTTACAGTCTGGCATTGATATCTGTCACGCAAGGTAACAATTTTGAATGTTACAGTTTTCCCTGCCGGTCCCCCGCCACACCCAGGACAGGTCACCTGTGCACATACCTGCTGCCAGCCTTTTCGGTCTTTAAAAAGGAGGCGAGAGGCATTCAGCACCTCACTCTCCACTCTGTGTTGTCTCAGCCACATAGAAACACAGCCTCCACCATGGCCACTACCTTTGTCTCTTCATCCAGATCCATCAGGAGCTCCGGCGGCTCCATGATTGGCGGCTCCATGATGGGCGGCGGAGGCCGTATGTCCATGAGAGCCGGGAGTGTGTATGGAGGAGCAGGAGGATCAGGTGTTCGCATCTCCTCAGCCTCAAGTGGAGGCATGGGCATGGGCATGGGCATGGGCATGGGCATGGGCGGTGGTATGTGTGTCAGTGGCGGCGGCGGCGGCGGCTTCGGCTTCGGTGGCGGCATGTCTTCCTCCAGCTTCGGTGTTAACGGCAACGAGAAGTTCACCATGCAGAACCTGAATGACCGTCTGGCCTCCTACATGGCCAAGGTGTCAACCCTGCAGACAGCCAACGCTGACCTGGAGCTGAAGATCAGGCAGTACATGGACAGCAGGGTCACCTACACCTCCAGAGACTACACCTCCTTCTTCGGCGTCATCGGTGACATCACAGCCAAGGTAAGACCCAGAAATGTGTTAGAAAGGTACATCTATCATCTGTATGTCTGTAGATACCACATTGAGAATTGAGAGATGAGACATTTGATGAGGTAGTGATGGTCATGTGTGTCTGACTCCAGATCGAGGCCGCCATCAGGGTGAATGGCGCCATCCACCTCAGCATCGACAACGCTCGCCTGGCCGCAGACGACTTCAGGGCAAAGTGAGTACAAACACACAGAAGTACTCATGTTCCTGTTGTTGTAGTGGAAATACCTGGACTACTAGCAGCAGTAGTTGTACAATATAGTGGTCACCAATCCTGCTCCTGGAGAGCTACTGCCCTGCATGTTTTAGGTGTCTCCCCACTCTAACACTCCTGATTCTAATAATGAACTCGTTATCAAGCCCTTGGCAAACTTCAGCTGCTTGATAACGAGTTCATTAGTAGAATCAGGTGTGCTAGAGTGGAGAGATACCTAAAACATGCAGGGCAGTAGCTCTCTAAGAGCAGGGTTGGAGACTACTGTTGTAGAAGTTTTAACTGTAGTGACTGTAACAGAAACTGCATTAAGACATTAAACTTAGTAGTGATACTAGTATCACCTGCTAGGAGCTATAATAGTGGTATCTGTAGTATTAGACTATCAGACAATCCTCTGAAGAACAGCAGTGGTTTAAATGATGCTGGCCTCTAACAGTCTCACCTGATTATAGATCTCTATCAGTTCTTACTAGATCTGATTAAACAACCTGATTATAGATCTCTATCAGTTCATGGGGTACAGTCCAGACCTCCTTGAGATAACATTTGTGATTTGGCGCTATATAAATAAGGATTGATTGATGTGTGGGTGACAGCGGTCAGAAAGTCTCACCGTGCTTCACTCTGATGGAGCCACTTCCCCCCTCAGGCCTCCACCTGTTCACAATCCTTTTATTAAAAAAGACAAACAGGCTCCAACTCGTTGTGAGAGTTGTGTTTGTAGTTTGAGGCGGATGAATGAGACCTTTATTAAATCTGGCACTGCTGACTGATGTTCGACTTAATATGACCCACATCCTTTATTTACATTCAGTATAAATCCATGAGGAAATTTATCAAAAGACTTTTGAAATATTCAGTTTTGAATAAATAAATAAGATGTAAAAACATAATGCTACTTAACTTTGTGTCATGTTTTATATCATAATGTCACTTTTCATGCCAAAGCGAGCAACTGCTACCAAACTAAGCCAGTTAATTTTAAAATAAGATGATTTACAAATATAAAACATAAATATTATTGTATATATGAATTATGTAATGGATTACATTAGTGTAAGAACCTTCGTACTAATGCTAGCTGCTACCTGGACTGACTGCAAACTGTCTTATTAGTACAAGTAGTAAACTAGAAGTTGATGTAGAAACAGTAGTAATGTTACAAGTAAAAGCTGCAGTCTGCACTAGTAGTAGTAGTAGTAGGTAGTAGTAGTAGTGCTAGTAGTTAGTATTAGTACTGGTAGGTAGTAGTAGTACTAGTAGTTAGTATTAGTACTGGTAGGTAGTAGTAGTACTAGTAGTTGCAGTTACAGATGTACTAGTAGCTGAAAGTAGTTTGACGACCAACTCTTCCTTTGATAAAAAGCATACTGCAGAAACACCATAAACCGTATAAACACTTTATATATCAGTGCCAAGTTACATTTTTAAAAGTTATACAGTAAATTATATAAACAGGAAAGAATTTTTTTTGATAGTTTAGCACAAATTGAAATCCTGGATTAAGACATTTATTAACATTAGCATAGCAGAGTTGGTTGATTTAGAATTACTTTAACATTGTTGTTGCTATAGCTAACACTAACAGGCTACTATCTAGCTACTAGCAGCTGTTGCTACTTGTTTTAAATCTATTTAATAACGAACACTTTGAGATGGTTTCATACTTTCAGAAACAACATTTTAGAAACATATTTTATTAACATAAACTATCATCCAGCTCCTCCAAGTGCTTCTGCTTCAGCATATGCAGTAAAATAATAAACTGTAGTTATGAATAAGACTGTGGTGCCGATGTTGCTTCAGTTACTGTCGTTTTTATTGTGAATCTGACACACAGCAGTTTCTATAATGTCTGTCCACGTTTCCACCTGCTGCAGGTTCGAGAACGAGATGACCATGCGTCAGTCCGTGGAGGCCGACATCGCCGGGCTGAGGAGAGTCCTCTCCGAAATGACTTTGGCCAAGAAGGACTTCACCCTGCAGATGGAGGGCCTGAAGGAGGAGCTGCTCTTCCTCAAGAACAACCACAAGGAGGTCCGTGAAGCACCAAAACGGTTTTATTTACCTCTTGAATGTTGCACTGTTTGTGTTTTATTTATATTTCTATATAAGCAGAAGGTCTTCAAGGCTCCTCTTGATTTCTGGTTACTGAGGCACAAGTCGGGTTTGGTCTAAATTGTATTCAGTCTAATTGGGTCCAGTTCTGTTAAGAGTAGGTCTGGGCATCGGTACTCCATTCCTTTAAGGCAGTGGTCACCAACCCTGCTCCTGGAAAGCTACTGCCCTGCATGTTTTAGGTGTCTCCCCACTCTAACACTCCTGATTCTAATAATGAACTTGTTACCAAGCTTCAGCTGCTTGTGGACGGATCGCTCTGTCTGTTTTTCGTCGGACAGATTTGAGATTCAGCAGCTGATAAAAAGCTCAAACTGGAACATTTAGTTGGTAGATTATAAACTTGATTTTAACTTTTTATTTTCAGCACATATACTGTATATAAGAAAGAATTCTCCATTGACTTGTATAGAGACGAAAGTCCTTTTGACATCATAACGGTCGCCCCCTGGTGGCCTTTTGATAGAATGCAGTTTTAACTTACTTACACGTTGGCATCATTTCAGAGGACCGGAGCTCCCCGCCTGGTTCAGCATCAAACTGCTGCTTCAGGAGTCAAAAAGTCGATTAGTCATGACCTTTGATCCTAAATTTCTTTGGGAATCCTTTTGGGGATCTCTGTAGAATAAGTAGCTGTTTCACTTAATTAAAAAATGTATATATTTATGTGTATTTCATGTGTGTTTGTGTGTTTGTGTGTGTGTGTGTGTGTGTGTAGGAGCTGGTGGTGATGCGCGGACAGATTTCCGGTCAGGTGAACGTGCAGGTCGACGCCGCTCCAGCAGAAGACCTCAGCAGGGTCATGGCTGAAATCAGAGAACACTACGAGTCCATCACAGCCAAGAACCAGAGAGAACTGGAGGTCTGGTTTACCACCAAGGTAACGGCGTGACATCACTTCCTGTAGCCACAGAGATTACATGTACAAGTCATGGATGTAACCTGTGTGTGTGTGTGTGTGTGTGTGTGTGTGTGGTGCAGTCAGAGGCGCTGAGCAAAGAGGTGATCACACAGACAACCAGCCTGCAGACATCGAGGTCAGAGGTCACAGAGGTAAAACGGACGCTGCAGTCTCTGGAGATCGAGCTCCAGTCCATGTTGGGAATGGTAAATATGTTTTCATATCTCTTATAATCATAATAGTAATAACTTCCTTGTCAGGCACCTTGTAAAAACAGAGTCAACAAAGTGCTTTGACAGACAAAGGAAAGGCAGAGAGCTGTCATTTTATGATTTTGGCACTTCTTTTTTTCTTGAGCATTTTAAAAACTCAGCAGTAGATGATTTGAGAGCTTTTGAAGGATTGTAAAACAACAGAGTCTACAAACCATTTAGAGCTTTAAAAAACAGAAAAAGAAGCTTAAAATCTCTTCAGGGAGCCAATGAAGTAAATCTGCTCACTTTCATTTATTTTAGTTAAAAATCTCGCAGCACAATTTTGAACGAGTGATGCTTCGGTAGTCCAGTAAAAGCAGCACAGCAGTCGTCCAGTCTGTTAGACATAAAAGGCTGATATTATATTAACGGAGCTTCCTGTGTTTGCTCTGCAGAAAGCGTCGCTGGAGGGAAGTCTGGCTGAGACACAGAGCCGCTACGCCATGCAGCTCTCCAGCTACCAGATGCAGGTGAGAAACAGGAACAGACACCTGAGCTTTGGGTCAAATTGACCCCGCCTATTTTGACTGTTCCTTCTTTCCTCCCTTCCTTCCTTCTGTCCTTCCTCCCTCCCTCCTTCTCTTTCTTTCCTTCCTCTTTCCTCCCTTCCTTCTTTCCTCCCTCCCTCCTTCTCTTTCTTTCCTCTGTCCTTCTCCCTTTCTTTCCTTCCTTCCTCCCTTCCGTCCTCTCTCCTTTACTTCCTTCTTCCTCCCTTCCATCCTTCCTTCCTCCCTCCCTTCCTTCCATCTTCCTCCCTTCCATCCTTCCTTGACTCGAATACAACAGGAGGGTTAACTTTATATGTTTCTTTAACCCGGGACTCTTCCTCTTGACCCCCAGGTGACGTGCCTGGAGGAGCAGCTCGCCCAGCTGAGAGCCGACCTGGAGCGTCAGGGACGCGAGTACCAGATGCTGCTGGACATCAAGACCAGGCTGGAGATGGAGATCACAGAGTACAGGAGGCTGCTGGACGGAGAGGCCAGCAGCAGCAGCAGCAGGTGAGACTCATGTCCTCCACAGATTATCATATTAATAACGTGTGGTTAGTTAGTATATAGAGTGTATAAACAGTGTAGAAGTGATGAAGTAGTTAGTGTTGTAGTCAAGACCGAGACCAAACTAATGCGAGACCATTTTCAAGACTTAATCATAATAATCATGTCAAGCACAGACCAGGTGGACTCAAATGCAGAGACAGGGACACAGGGATGAAGAGTTCTCAGTAGTTTAATCGGTCCAGAAGTCAAAAACCGGGAAATCCAAAACACAGGGCAGAAGTACAAAATCACTAGGCAAAACTCAGAATCCTAAAGGTAAAACTGGTCGATAACACTAAGAAGATATATTGATATGAATGCCAGAACTCTGACACGAAACTTACATGAAACTGACCAGACGATCTGGCCCAGAAGGGAAAGAGCACCCCACATATAAACCCTGGATAATAACGAGGCACAGGTGTAACACATTAAGGGAAGGGAGGCAAACAGGAGGGGAGGAAGCTAGACAAGACAAGGGGAAACACACCAAAATAAAACAGGAAGTAGACAAGACAAAAACTAAACCTACAAAATACCTAAAAACACTACCGGGCCCTGACATTTAGGAATGTTAGTAAAATACAAATGAATGTACAGTAGGGCTGTGCAATAGGATGATATCAGATATGAGAGTAAAACGTCCACAGTGTCATATTTTGCTCTTTATGGCAGTATTTTTCATTATTTGGAGTCCGTCCATCTTTTGTGTGGATTATATTGTTAAAACTTTCAAAGTAAAATAAGTTATTGGTTGCATTTGAAGTTGGTGGAAGTTTTACACTCAATCACAGTAAACATAAAAGATGTCAGTGCAGCTTTGGTCTCGACTGGTCCTGAGATAAAAATCTGAGTCCAGCTCATCCAAGACCAAGACTGACCTCAAGTACTACAACACTAGAAGTAGTAGATCATTAAGTCATTAATCAGTAAGATTCAGATCAGACAACTTTATTGATCTCAAGGAGGGCAATAAACTACAAATCCAATATGTTACTTGTTAAAAGCATCAATAACAAACAGAGGTAAGATAAAGATAACTAATAAATAAATAATGATTAGGAAATGAGGAGTCAGTAAAGTGGTAAGTAAATAAACAGCAAATAAATAATTAATGAGTAAATAATCAAGTAAATTAGCAGCAGGTATAAGTGGAAAATAAACTAATAATTAATAAGTATTTAAGTGTAACTAGTAAGTAATTTAGTAGTTCTTAATGAGTTAGTCAGCAATAAGTAATTAAACAGAATTTAGACTCAAGATGGGAAATAAAATAAACTCAACAGAAATATGATCATTTAATAAATTAAATAAAATCTTAATAATAATTCTTCAAATCTATTTCAATGTTTTGGTTTCTGTTGTCTGACTGAGGTGTTTTCTGATTGGTCCGACAGCTCGTCCATGTCCACCACAACCAAGCGGATAGTGACGGTGACAGAGAAGATCGGTGGAATTAGTTCCTCGTCTTCGTCCTCATCCTCATACATGGTGCGCTGAGACTCTGCAGTGGGCGACCAATCAAACATCGGTGTTCACTGAGGTCCACCCGAAAAAGCCAAAGCAATAAAACCCAAGACCTAATGAACACGTACCTGTGTGCCTGTCTTTATTTACACTGTGTGATGTTGTGCTGTTGCCATGGTTACCCGCGGTATCGAATGAACATTAAGCTCTGGATTTTCTGTTAGAGGTATAAAAAAAAGTATGTAGTAAATATTAAATGAGAAAGTGGCAGAAAAATAAATACTAAGTGAATCATTTTTAAGTATATAGAAACAAAACAGTGGCTCACCCTCAGATCAGCTGGAGCAGTACTGCCAGTCCAAAGTTATGATCTTCCAAAAGGTGCCCAGGTGTCAGGAACACAGATACATGTTGAGCCACGGCAGCACCGCCCTAGAGCACACGATGCAGTATACTTACCTCGCTCTAATCATGACTGCATCAGGGAGTTTCAGCATGGCAGTGAATGCACTAAAAGAAAAGGCCTGCAGACACTCTACGCTATAAAAACAACATTTCACAAAATAAACATCCATAATTACAATCTGCATAATTCAGCCTATTGCGCTGTATGGAAGTGAGGTCTGGGCTCCACTCAGTATGCATGACTACACCACACGGGACAAGCATCCAACTGAAGCTCTACATGCACAATTCTGCAGATCTGTATTAAATGTTCAATCAAAAACACCCAACAATGCATGTAGGGCAGAATTAGGCTGTTTTCCATCAGCTCCATCAATCCAAAAAAGAAGTTTAAAATTCTGGATGCACCTAAACAACAGTCCCAACAACACACTCCAATCTGAGACACTTAGAACCAAAGAGATGAACCCTGAGAAGAGTCTTCTGTGCCAGCTGAAGCTAACTTACCCAGTATCAAACACTAATACACACCAAGCCCAGTACAGCCCTGCTTCCCTCGCACCAATTAGAGTCAGATAGAGATAGATAGATAGATAGACATTACTTTATAGTCAGAAAGGTCTTACATGCAACACTAATACACAAAAACAGTGCAACAGACAAAACAGTGACAAATCAAACTCTACAAACAACATGCACATTAGTTTCCCTTCAGCTGGTCCTTGATCTGGACTTAGATTCAGTGTTTAGCATAAGGAGGAAAGCTTCAGGCTGATCTTATTCTGAAGTTCTTTGTTTAAAACATGGTTGTGATTAGAGATGATGTTGTTAGCCAGCCTTAGCATGTTGTTGTGAGGCTGTTTCATAGAGTTAAGGTTGTAGACAGACTCTTGAACCTTACGATGTTGCAGTATTTTAAGTTGCTCATTATGACTGAGGTGAAGAAAAGAAGGAAACCAGTCAGTGCCTGCTAATCTACACATTGTCCAGTAGGTGGCAGCAATGCACCTACCTGTTACCAGACCAGCAGGGATATGTAATCCCTCCAGTGTGTTCTGGGTCTCCTCCCAGTTGGACGTACCTGGAACCAGGGTTATTATAGGTGTGAAAGTTGAATTAGTTTTTCTTTTTATTTAGATTTTCAGTTTGATTTGTTTATTCCAGTTTAGTTGTTTTAGTGTAGTTTTTATGTAGTTAGTCTTAGTTTGAATGTTTCAGGTATCAGGAGGAAAGCCTTGATTAGTAGAAGCCAGTGGTGTGCACAGATAGACACTAGGTCCTTTGCCCTCTGGACCAAGCAAGTGCCCTTTTGAAAAAAGTTCGGGTTTTTTGTTGTTGTTGTTTTTGTTTCGAACAGTGTACTGTATGTGACCCATGTTCACATGATCATCTATAAATGCTCGACGGTTAATAATGTCTGGAGATATGCGGAAGACTCCCGTATCCCACCGGGATATAATCATTTGTGTCCGGTGAAATCTATCACTTGGCGTGTGAGCGTGAGAGCAGCTTGTAATGCATGTGTCTCACGGCCAATGCCTGAGACTTGAGAGGTCTGAAATGTATTTGGTATCCATGGCAACCACCGACTTGTCTGTAAAGATTTGATTTCCATCACAAACTGAAGGTTGTAAATTCAGATATTTTCGGGTTGTAAGCATTTACTTTACACTGTTATGAAAATGCAACAGAGTTTTTCCGCTGAAAACATTATTAATATATAACCGCTGCTGCAAAGACTGGAACTCTTGTCTTTTGCATTAATGACAGACACGCTGCCCGTTACGCCACCGCTTCTGTTCTGCGTGATGATGTGACAGCCCAATATGTTTCCTAATACGGAAGATAGATTGGTGTCAGATAATTTCTAACTAACAAACTGACGCTAATGCATTCACTGAGGAAAGATTATGAAGATATAATACACCTTTATGACACGTTACCCCCCAACACCCCCATATATTATTCTACATTGTTTCAAGTTTGAATTATTTCTTCAAATAACTAAACTGTCTTTACTTATCAATAACAGACTTCCAGATGTCTTAGAAGTGGATCAGAGTTGATTTATTGTCCAGATGGAAATAAAGAAGATCTCTCATTAAGACTTTTTAAAGTGAAGCAACTAAAGCTGTGTTTCACATTCAGAGGTTAGAGGCTGAGCTGCAGGGTTGAGTGGAGGTGTGTGGGGACGTTTATTTGTGCTGTTGAACGTAACCGCTGTGAAACAATCAGAAAATAACGTGTTATTGATCTGATTCAGCGGCTTTCTGTCAGCGCTCCCTCTCTTCATTCACTCTCTAGGTCGCTCGACCGCAGCGTCAGTCCATCCGGTGTTTCGGTTTAACTGGTGACCGTGTTAACTGGTGACTGTCTCACTTTACAAGATACGTTACGAGAGGTGAATGAGTCTTCTGAACAAAATGTAACTGTAGTGTAACTTAGATAGTAAACACAGATGAGCATCTATTTAAAAAGGATTAAACTACTAAAGGCTTTTAAGAGAACACCTACAAAGTCACCATTTAACACGGTCACCAATAAAGCTGAAACACCGGCTCTGTGTCTACCTCTGTATCCGCTTACTGACGGAGCACCTCTGTCCCTGTTCAGTGTCCAGACCTTTAACACAGAACAGTGAAGATGAATAAAGTAATAACCGGGGAGGTTAACATTAGCCTCTGCTCTGTCTCAGCGGGGAAGAGCTGAGTCCTCCATCAGACACAGGTGGATTATATATATATATATATATATATATATATATATATATATATATGTATATATCTCAGTTTATATAATTAATGCGAAACACTAGTTGTTTATTTTTAGGGGTGCTGGGATCAAATTTAGGGTCTAAGGGTCTAAATTCGGCCCTGATGTGGTCACTGTGAGACAGAAGAGCACTTCCTGCTACACTGCCCAGAATAAAAATAACACACACACACACACACACACACACACACACACACACACACACACACACACACACACACACACACACACACACACACACACACGACTTCATATTACTGTGGTAAGTGATATGAAGGCAGGAAAACTCTTTCAGTATCAAATTAAGAGCTGGAATCAATTTTTGGCAAGTGAAAATCTGCATTTTATGTGTTGCACTGGCACTTTATTCAGTTTTCAAGAGGTAAAGGGTACTGTTTATGGTATTATCTTCTAAATATAACTCTGTTGAGTGATATGAAGTCATTTTGAGGCAGAAAAACTCTTTCAGTATCAAATTAAGGGCAGGGATCCATTTTTGGCAAGTAAAAAAATGCTATTTATGCCATGCATCTGCCCTTTACAACATTTCCAGATGGTACAGAGTACTGGTTAATCTATAATGAGCTAAATATTGCTCTGTTGAGTAATAGGAAGTAATTTTGAGCAAGAAAACACTTTTCAGTATCAAATTAATGGCCGTAATCAATTTTTGGCAGGTGGAAAAGCCCATTTTGTGTTGTAATGGTCCTTTAAAAGAGTTCCAAACTGTCCTGTGAGCTCTAGTGTTTATATTATGAATCTTATGAATGAGATCGAGTCATACTTAGGCAGAAATCACCTAACAGTAACTGTATTTGGCCTCCAATCAATTTTTGGCAGGTGAAATCTGTTCGTTATTTTATAGGCGTAACCCTCCCATAAAACATGTCTGTTATAGTCTTGTCTCCAAATAGTAGTTATAAACAATAATATTAGATATACAACACATCCAAACATGGGAAGCAAATACTACGTAGGGCCCAGATCAGATAAAAACAATGCAGAGTCACGAGGATCATTGCAAAAGTGATCATTTCTTTATTGGAAACACACCCAAACATCAAACATACTGTAGAGACATGTCTATCACGTAATTGCCTTATTTCGCTACAAACTACACTTCTTTTGGACAAAGTTGTGATAATTACGTAACAAGCGTTAAACTTTCTAACACACATACCTTTGCTATAATTGCGGACGTACAGTTGTGTGTGTATATGCATATTATGACCGTTTAATCCAAAGAAAATCAGACGTTTTAGCGCTACCGCTCAACGGGCTGCTGTGCGCGCTCCCGCGGCCAGAAATCAGATTCTGGCAGACGATCACTTTTGGCACGACACCTGTAACCCCGTTGCTTGGCAACCATCGACTCTAAATTGGAACTATTTATTGTGGCGCACGGATAAAAGAAAATAAGATACAATCTCGCGGAATCTGGAGCGAGCAAGATTGCACGCTGGAGAGTGACTGAGCGCGTGTGTGTGTGTGTTTGTGTGACTATAAATGCAGCGCGTGTGCGAGCACAGCGCTCTGTGTTGCTGCTTATTAGACTAATCAGCCCCCCCCCCCCCCACCGGCACCAGTGTTTTTGCAGGTTGGGATGTCCGTTGCTATTTATTACTAACCTTCTAATCACCTAATGATGTAATTTCCACTTCCTTTGTGTGGCTCCAGTGCAGTTGAACATATGAAATAAGTTGAAGTAGGCTTACTGTAAATTCCTGTAGTTGCAGGGATACTGATATAGATTTCTAACCATCTAACCTTCATTTTGAACCACTTTGTCTATTCAGGCTTCATTTCCTGTTATTTCACGACCTAGTAGATGACCCTTGGATAGTTTTACCCCTGAACTCATTCACTGGTATCACATAATTACTGAATAATCAACTCTGGTAACAAGTACTGATTGGGAAATACTATGTGCATGTCTTGTTTCTAGGCATTGTACTGTACACATCAACACTTAAATATAGAAGTGGCTGGTAGATTTTAAAGTTTACCAGCCACAATGGCAGGTGGACAAAAAAGTTAAAGAGACAGAGAGAGAGAGAGAGAGAGAGAGAGAGAGAGAGAGAGAGAGAGAGAGAGAGAGAGAGAGAGAGAGAGACAGAGAGAGAGAGAGAGAGAGAGAGAGAGAGAAGAGAGAGACTGCAGTTTGAATACGTTACCTGTTAACTGGTTAGTGATTTTCATAGGAAGGAGGTGTGTGTGTGTGTGTGTGTGTGTGTGTGTGTGTGTGTGTGTGTGTGTGTGTGCGTGTGTGTGTGTGTGTGTGTACGTGTGTGTATGTGTGTGTGTGTGTGTGTGTGTGTGTGTGTGTGTGTGTGTGTGTGTGTGTGTATGTGTGTGTGTGTGTGTGTGTGTGTGTGTGTGTATGTGTGTGTGTGTGTGTGTGTGTGTGTGTGTGTGTGTGTGTTTGTGCAGCTGATCCACATGATTGTATTTACTGTGTTTTACTTTTCAAAGATGCTTTCTGATGATGATAAAGTTCATTCAGTAAATTACTGCCATCAGTCCACAATGTCAAACAGCATCAAATATGATGATGTCATTACTGTAACACACTATTCCTGAATATGATGGAGTGACTGGATTTCACCATATTCATCATATTTTATATGTTTATACTGAAATATGTATTTTCACTCTTTGTGAAACTCCTGATGAGAGTTTGTTTCTTTTTATTTCTAACTAACTCTTAGCAGCAGTTCTAGTAAATGTAGTAAGATAAGGACAGTAGTAGCTTTCTAAGGAACTCATTTACATGAGACTTTATGGTGTGATGAGCTCTGAACGTCTCTGTGAGAAACTTATCTTGTTGAAATGTCAGTTAAGTCATTGTTCACGCTGGACTCACTGCTACAACCGTTTATTTTAATATGGTCATAATGTTTTATTACTGAACAGATGGACTGTGCAGAACAAAGAAGGCTGAGAGACTGTTCTTCATCTTATTCATATTAAACATTCCTTCCAGACATGTTTTCACACATAAAAACACTCAAATACTTTAAATGTGTTTTTACTTGAATTTAAAACCCTTAAAACACATGGTTCCTCCTCCTTCATGTAAAAAGCTCAAGTGTTTATGGAGCTTTATAGTGAGTTTCAGCTCATTGTTTAACTGTCCGGCTGCAACTTTACTGTTCTGGTTCATTCTCATCGTTCTCATAGCGGCGTTTTCTGAGAGAAAGCTGTAAAAAGTCACTGTTCTGAACATAGTGCAGCATTTAGATATTTCCCTCAGGAGTTGGTAAAGAGTAAAAACAGCTAACAGAGAGAATATTGGACTTTATATTCAGCAGGTTGAACAGAAACACGATGAACTAATGAATGATGATGTTGATCAGTAAATGCTGGATGTGGAAATAAACAGCTGATTGATAACAAGTTCAACAGATCAAAGCTGATGATGAGTCAGAGTTGAGCAACTTAACATCTGTTACTCACAGGTTTAAACAATAATTGGATGTTATTTTATTTCCCTTTATAAAGTTTACTGTCTACAGAACATTACAGTGTTACTACAGGATGTGTAATGGAGTCTTTAGAGTATCTCAATACATCTTTCATAAAACTCTTTGTTTCTGGATTCAAAGTGAGTGAACACGCAGGATGTTATCAGCGTTTCATCGTTCTTTTCTTATTTTACCATAAAAGGCAGAGACCTTTCTCCCCAGTTCAGCCTTCCTAAAGAGGAGACCATCATTTGACTATGGAGGAGGTGTGGCCAGTCAGCTTCTAATAAAAGTCACCTGTAGCTCGCTCTGAAAACCATCCTCCAGGCTGACTTCAGTGACCCACCGACAACCAGCCCGTCCACCGACCGGAGCAGACGACCAGCCCGTCCACCAACAACCAGCCCGTCCACCAACAACCAGCCCGTCCACCAACTGGAGCAGACGACCAGCCCGTCCACCAACCGGAGCAGACGACCAGCCCGTCCACCAACAACCAGCCCGTCCACCAACAACCAGCCCGTCCACCGACTGGAGCAGACAACCAGCCGGTCCACCAACAACCAGCCCGTCCACCGACCGGAGCAGACGACCAGCCCGTCTACCAACAACCAGCCCGTCCACCAACAACCAGCCCGTCCACCGACCGGAGCAGACGACCAGCCCGTCCACCAACAACCAGCCCGTCCACCAACAACCAGCCCGTCCACCGACTGGAGCAGACAACCAGCCGGTCCACCAACAACCAGCCCGTCCACCGACCGGAGCAGACGACCAGCCCGTCTACCAACAACCAGCCCGTCCACCAACAACCAGCCCGTCCACCGACCGGAGCAGACGACCAGCCCGTCTACCAACAACCAGCCCGTCCACCAACAACCAGCCCGTCCACCGACCGGAGCAGACGACCAGCCCGTCCACCGACCAGAGCAGACGACCAGCCCGTCCGCCAACCGGAGCAGACGACCAGCCCGTCCACCAACCGGAGCAGACGGACCCTCTCCAGGCCGGTCTCCAGCTCTCAGCATCTCTCCAGGTCTGCAGCCTCCACCTGCTTTATTTAATCATTTTTACCAACTGAATTTGAAGTGTTAGTCAAACTGAGGCCAGAGACATGGAGCCCATTACTGTGGTACCATGTTTTAATACTGACTGTTAATAAGGCATTAACACTGAACTGTCTTCTCTCAGTGTGTTACACATCATTTATTCTTCTTCTATATTTATTATTTATAACTACTAACATATGACTAACATATGAGCGGCTCTGACACTGTTTCATGTGTTTAATCATTTCTTTATTAAATGATTAGAAACACTTTAGTCTGAACTTGTGCAACAGTTCATTGTTAATGTCAGTATTAAAAAGGACTATTGTGTTACTAGTCCTCACTTTTATAATTCATATCAGAGCAAATTAGTTTGATTTCAACTAATTATTTGCAGCACACAGTAAATAATAATGAAGCTGAACAGCAGATTATATTCAGTCTCATTTACTCACAACAACTGGTGAATAACTATGCTGGGAAAACACTGTATTAAAGACTGGTTTATTTCAATGCACCAATAACTATTCATTTATAAACACAAGGGCTTAGGAACCGTATATTGGAGACAGGTTCATTTGTCCCACTCACAAATTATACAGCGGAGGAGAAAAATATTTGATTTTGAAATCTTTAACTCAGTTGCTTTTATTTTAAACCAGTCCGCCTTTAACGGCTCAGACTGCTGTGATTCAACATCTAACTAACACTCTTATGGTAAACGTTGTTACTATTAACGTTACTAGAAACGTTACGAAATTATGGCGGACTTTCCAAAAGCGATTTAACACTAAATACAGTATTTAAGATGGTTGTAAAAGAACAGATTCTTCTATGAACTTAACTCATGTAACTTAAAACGAGTAACGTTACACATCTCACATCTAGAAAGGAGTTAGTCTGTCTGTGTGTTTCTCTTGTTCTTGACATTCCCATCAGTATGTCTCTATACCTTAAAGGCAGTGCTTTAAGTGGGCCGGTAAGCACCGGTAGGGAGTACCGGTACTTCTCAATTTTAGCCTCTGGCGTACCGGGACATTTTACGGCGTACCGGGACTTCTCATGAGCTCATAGCACCCTGTCCTGTTCTATTTCTCTCTTTGCGATTTGTGAAACTCATATTCCTATGGCTATATTACATTAGTGTGCACTGGTACGCACCGCACGCCTGCCCCTCGCGAGAGGAGGTCTCGCAAGTCGAGTGTGCCGGTGTCGTGCCAAAAAGTGATCGTCTGCCAGAATCTGATTTCTGGCCGCGGGAGCGCGCACAGCAGCCCGTTGAGCCGTAGCGCTAAAACGTCTGATATTCTTTAATATTATTGTTTATAACTACTATTTGGAGACAAGACTATAAAAGACATGGGAGGTTTTATGGGAGGGTTACGCCTATAAAATAACGAACAGATTTCACCTGCCAAAAATTGATTGGAGGCCAAATACAGTTACTGAAAGGTTATTTCTGCAATCAAATATATATTTAGGTCTAAAATAATAGACAGTCATTGGGCCAGATGCAAGAATATGTTCGTATTTTTCTTCTTAAATCTGTCGTACTTTTTTCGTGAGGTGGAATTTACGAGTGAGCCACGTCGGATTCACCAAACACTCGTATCACCAGGAAACAGTCGTAAATGACCTTCGTAAACATGATGAATCCCAGCTGTTCTAAATGAACGCGCGTTCCCGAGAATAGTAAATGAACATGAATGACGCCCCCAAAATACCAAATAAGGTCAGACGACCGGCAGGTTGTGGAGAAGCTCCATTCATGAAAATTGCACTAAAGACTAAGAATAAGAACTTTACGAGCTCTCAGACTGAGGTCCCGCTCTCAGAAATAGATCAACAGAAACACAGATTATTATTTAGTGTTAGTGGAATTAAAGGTCCTGAGAAAGACAAAGAATGAGGAAAAATGACCCGTGCTGTGAACGCTGTCTCAGCTGTTGCACCGTCACAGAAATAAAAACTAAAATGATTTAACATGAATTATACCAGAGGATGTCATCAGCCAGGGAGTTAAACTATTACTTCAATAAGCAATATTTCAATTAAATGAATAAATTATTAATAAATAGTCAGTTTATATTGTGGAAAAGTAACTGTGGACAAGCCGCTAATATTTATATTGTACGCTTGCATTATATCATAGTTTCAATTGTCAATTTAAATGACTGATATATCTACCTAACTTGTTAAATAGCCTACTTCTTTATACTAAATAGCCTAATTATTTTACAAACAGAGTAATGTCATCATGATTATGGATTCAGAAGTGTAATTTAATGAACGAGACATAGTATACACTCCCCCCCCCCCCCCCCCCCCTTCTCTACATCCCCTGTAGTTCACACCCATTACTCAGGGGTCTCTAAAATACTGACAATATAATATACGCTCAGCCTGCGGATCGACATTATTCATTCCTCTGTTAAGTGGTAGTCAGCATACAGTGATGTTAAAAAGAAAATCCAAGTCAGTTGACTCTGAAGCTCAACTGCTGATGTTACACGTGCTGCTGGACTGCTGTCAGCACAGACCTGCAAACACCCGGGATGACAACGCAGGGCAAGCCGGCAGAAGAAGTTGGAGATGAGGGTACCCGTGTGGAGGAGTTATGTGTTCATTAAATGATTATCATATCTTGCTTATAGTATATATGTCACCCCCCCCCCCCCCCGGAAAAAAAGAAAGACATGATATCGTTGGCACGCTGCCATTAGACAATTAGACAGTAACAGTCGTGTTTTATTGCTTTGGAGGACTGCAGGTTGGTTGTGTGTGAGAGGTACGACAGGTCTGCACCACTCGTACATTTTGTTCGTACCTGAGAGAAAATCCAAAATACGAGAAAATTGGTGAATGCGGCAAATCCTCATAAATCATTCGTACACATGATTTAAGAACGAATCTGTGCGTACGACTGGTTCTTGCATCTGGCCCATTGTCTACGGTTTTGTTATGATAGAAACAAACACAGGAGTATTTCATTTCATTGATTTACTTGTCAACAGCATAGCTTCTCCAATGTATGGTCTCCATCTCTGATGAAAAGTCAAAGTACTTTCTTTTACATTTTGTAATGAATGAAGAGGGAGACATAAAAAGAGTAACTGGTAGAAATAAACCAAATCTCAGTATCATTTATAAAATATATTTTATATATGTTTTGTATGTTGTGCATATAGATAAGAGTGTGTTAGTCATGTATTGGAATACATGCATTCATACTTTTAGATCTGTGAAGTCTTTCTAGTATTTAGCACTGATCTGTATCAGATTATAAGATCTGTGGTACTTTATATATTTATATACTAATAAAATAGATAGGAAACATGTAAATCATGTGATATGTGTTCTGTTTATGATGAGAACATACATCTGTTGTTACAATAGAATAATATACATTTGAAGTTAACTCATTCTGAACCACCTCAGGGCTAAAAAGAGCTTTTCTTTGATTTGAAAGAAATATGATGCTAAATATGTTTTAAATAGCAGCTTTTTCACCACTTGGTGGATGAAAGCAAATTGTTTGATATGCCATTCAGTTAATATAACTGAGTAAACGTAATATATACAGATAATATACACATAACTGAGTAAATGTGAAAATACAGAAACACACACCAAACAGTTGCTGCTGATAGACTCATTGATGCCTCCTGCACTCAGCTGCGTTACAACACAGAGACAGTATATAACAGAACATATGTTACAAGATTTCACACAGAAGGGGAAACATGGGATTACTTGCTTGTAGTTACTTCAGTCTCGTCACATTGTGTGTCATTGTGACCGTTTTGCTTTTAGGGTGTTCAGAGCAGGGACAGACAGCTGAGAGACACTGAAGTCAGGGGACAGAGGACAAGTTGTTTTATATGTTCAAATGTTTGATGCTGTTTTTGCCTTTCATCTTAACCTTTACCAACCTTTACCTGTATCTGTGTCTGTTCATTGAGACATAAGATACAACTAGGAAAAGAACATTTATTCAGAAAATTTGAATTCAAATGTTGATCAATATTCTTCACATTTTATTTATTAATCTACAAAACTGGATGATTAGACCTGCAATTAAAGAATTGATATTTGATATTTATCAGTTCATTACTGCCATTCAAAATGTGTTTTCCTTTACAAATGTATCTTTTTAGTAGAGTAAAATATATTTGTGAATGTTTTTGCAGTGTAGTTGATTTCTGACATATTTCTGTTCAAACCATTAACGGATCTGTCAGGTTTCTGATGTGTGTCCCTCCCAAAGTTAAACTCATTCCTAAGCCCTTGTATAAACACATGTTTGTTTATACTGCAAAAACTTCTCAATGTACTTTTATTAGAAACACAATAAAATATATTCCACCTGAACCAGTGAGTCAGGTTAATGGTTAAAGGTCCGGTAATGATTTAACTGAACTGGACCAGTATATTAACTCTGACTGGGTTCAGTTAGGCTGAGTTTATATTAAACCTTTTACAAGAACACAGTAACTTTATATATTTAATACAGTGTGCAGCTGTGTGCTCACTGAGTCCCAAACACTCTTCAGAGCTGTCTCTGTGTGTAAATACACTACTGCACCAGAGTCACGCTTCAACATCAGTTTAATCTGTAAATCCTGAAACATCACAGCAGCTAGTGTCTGACATACTTCTGATCAACACACTGAATCATCTTTCTGCACAGCGTACTGGCTCATAAAGGGTCATCAGAAGTCTATTTTCATTATCTGCAGACACAGCTGTTTTATCTTGTTCAAACTAATTATTTTAATGTGCACAAGATCATTTACACAGCACATATATATATAATGATGTAGTGATGTCATCTCATCTGAAATGATGTAGTGATGTGAGTTGACGTCATGTTTGTGTTGCAGTCATGGCGTCTCCTGGCCTGCTGTTCCTGCTGATGGTGTCGTCCTCCCTTCTTCTCTCCGGCCTGAGCGCTCCTTCATCCTCCAAGCAGCTGCAGACCCACGCTCTGCAGAAGAGAACCGGTGCAAAAAAGGTTGCAAAGCATTCAGCAACTATCTTATCTGCTGTTACTCCTATTATACGCCTCATACCAGTTCATGGTCCACTGATAAGTGCCATTTTAAGTTTAGCATCAGCGGTTTTGGGAAATATAGGCGGACTGGAAGATAAAACACTAGCTTTCATCAGGACTGAATTTATAAATCTAAATATTAAGATTGACCAATATCACAAGGAGCAGAAATGGGACACCTGGGCAAGTGTATATGCAAAATACGAGACTAAGATTGACACAAAGTGGAATAACTTTAAAGATCTAGTTAAAGTTTTTGGAATGAAAGAAAAAGAAAAGGAGTGGAACAAGAAAATTGACGAATTTATAACCCAATACAAACCAGATGCTGTTAATGAATTTGCAAATTTACTGACTAAAGATAACGCTGCTTTCATCACTGATTTTGGAAAACTAATCTCTGATCATGTTAACTGTCATGAAAAAGATGTCAAAGTCCTCATTGAGGTCATTAATAACCTCATCTATCAGGGTGTGACCATGAATCATTTCTATTACACACACAAGAAAATGAACGAAGTAGATAAACTAGCTAAGAAAGCATATGAAGTTTCATCAAATATGTTCCAAATCCACAAGAAATGCATTATTAACAGTATGAAGTATGTTGAAGAGGATGTGAGGAAGCTTATTGATGAATCTGACAAGTCCCAACAAGCAAAGAAGATCAGGGTTTTCTTAGAAGAGGCGTATGTCAGGTATGACTGGACAGTTGTTGTGTTTAACACTAAAAATTCAGGACACAAAAAGTCCAAATTCATGAACAGTCACTTCTTGTCAGGATTCACTGAGGTGACAAATTCAAATAAACTTACTGCAGCTGTAGCCAGACAACTGAAAGGGAAACACAGCAAGGTAAGAAGTGTTTCAGAGGACATTAAAAACTGTGTTAAAGACTCAGTTCTGTGTAAGAATGTAAAAACTAAACTTAAGGAATGTAATGCTATAACTGATCATTACTCAGCAATTCATGTCTTTAAGGCTAAAGGGGACAGACATGATAGCAAAGGTGAGACGCCTAACTTTTATGAAGGAACGTGTAGTGTAAGTCCAGGCATTAAGACAGGAATGTTCATAGTTTTTATTAAAAGTGATGAAGAGATAGAGAAGAAAGATCCCTGCAGCACAATGGAATGTGGTGATGAGACAAAAGGCAAATGTGTTGTTCTGGAAAAGACTTTGATACCAGTGTGTGAGTGTAACGAGTTTTACTATGGAGAGAAGTGTGAGGAGAGCTTAGATAAGTACAAGGAAGATATGAATAAAGAACTGCCTAAAAGTCAGAGCACGGAGTGATGTAAGTCCATAAAATGAATGTGTTGCATTAAAAGCAGACATCTGATTAATGGACTCAACTCTGACAGCTCAGGTCCATTTTTCTACAGGTGATTAGAAGTTTCCAAGTTCAACAGACTGTTAGATAACTGCAAGTTCTCCTCCTGCTGGAGCCCATCTGACTCAACACTTTGCTCCTAATTGTCCAAACATACAATCCAGTTTAGTTATTATACATGAACC
Source organism: Scomber scombrus (assembly GCF_963691925.1). Taxonomy (NCBI): domain Eukaryota; kingdom Metazoa; phylum Chordata; class Actinopteri; order Scombriformes; family Scombridae; genus Scomber; species Scomber scombrus. The sequence goes on along the minus strand of NC_084987.1, from coordinate 967,547 downwards.
ACTGGAGCACGTAGACTCCGCCCCAACCTGACCTTAAAAAGCAGCGTGAGCTCCTGGTTTAATGATGGAGGAACCTGGTCTGATTATTCCTGTCCCACAAACAACTAAACCTACTGTCAGAGTTCACATTCATTTCATTTTGACTGCTGTTGCTTCTTCTGACTGTTCACTATGCAACCAATGATGTATAAAGTGCAGCTCCTCCATGCATCATACACAGCTGGATTTACAAGGTTTACACAAACTACAACAATTGGTTTAATATTGGAAAATGTATCATTTAATAAAATAACCATAACCAGCCATAATTATATCTAAAATATCACTAATATCACATGTTTAGAGACGTGATGACAGTGTGATGTTATGATCTGTCAGTTTATGCATCATCGGTTGCTAGGCAGAGTTCAGCTGTAATGCAAACTGCAAAGTAAAGAGCGCCTCTGTCCACAGACAGGAGACATCTGACTGGATTCAGATGATCTCTGTTAGAAGACGATACAGTCACTGGAAATACTTTAAATATCAGCCTCCATTTATACATGCACATACACTTTATTACCATTATTACTGTGTGAACAATGTACAATTGTCATCAATTAGTTTGATCTTTAGTGATGTCATAACTTCCTGTATGACCTGTCGTGATGTGATAACCAATCATGACTTCCTGTCTGTCCATGTGATCAGATTGGATGAAGTTTAAACCAATAAGATGCTTTTCTTGCTTCCAGCTTCTATCCTCACTTTGCTGAAATCAATAAAAATATAAAATGTTAAGTCAATGTTGCAAGTGTTTTTTATTTTAAATAAATATTAACAGAGTTAGATCAATGTTATAGTCTACTAGCCAGCAATGTGAACCTGAAATGTTGAGGTACTACAGTAAAGTACTAGTACCTCAAACTGTACTACAGTAAAGTACTAGTACCTCAAACTGTACTACAGTAAAGTACAAGTACCTCAAACTGTACTACAGTAAAGTACAAGTACCTCAAACTGTACTGCAGTAAAGTACAAGTACCTCAAACTGTACCACAGTAAAGTACAAGTACCTCAAACTGTACTACATTAAAGTACAAGTACCTCAAACTGTACTACAGTAAAGTACAAGTACCTCAAACTGTACTGCAGTAAAGTACTAGTACCTCTAACTGTACTACAGCACAGTACTCAGTTCTGTAAAACACTGATCTTGACACTTTTCATCCAGGTATCAGATGATTTTATTGAACTGAAACACAACATAAAGACTAATAGTCTAAAATGAGTTTGTCTCCCATTGCTGCCATTCTGACTGTCTTCATCTAGACTGAGCTAACCTCCTTTAACAAAGGATTACAGCACCAGTCACTAACATACCCGCCACGCTGCTGCCGCCCTCTACTGGTGGAAATGAATATCGCTCAATGAATACTTGAGGTGACATCAGTTAAGTTTCCCTGTTTAATATGGAGTTGTAACATGTGGAGAACATGGTGCCATGTACAATCAGCACTTACACATCTACAGCTGATGTTTGAATGAAGACAAACAACGACACATAAACACAAATACAAACAAAACCAAACTAATGTGACGTGTGGTCTCCACTGTGCAGCGCTGCAATCTGGAAACAGCTAAAGGAGAATACAACTACACACTGTGTTCATATGTAAAGTTACTGTGTTCTTTTAAAAGCTTTCATTGAACCTCAGCCCGAGCTGTTATGAGTTAATATACCGGCCAGTTCAGTTGAGTCAAACATTACCGGTAGTTATCCGACAATTAACCGGACACGGATTGTGTTTCAAATAAAAACAGATTGAAAAGCAGGTTTATTCCACATCTTGTAATAAATCCTCCGTCGCTTTGAGGATGACCCACTATACTTCCTGTAAATCTATACTCTGCATGGCTGTGATCGTATAGTGGGTTTAAAACCATGTAAATACAATAAATGAAACAAAGCAGAAACGGTTCCTCTCTTAAATTTAAGAGGAAAATTTACGATGAATATAAGCAAAATAAATATATTACCTATTTTATATAAGTCACATTACAAAACACATCAATTGAGCTCATCAGTATGTTTTAAATATTACTACACTCTGTTAAGCAACACAGCTGTATTCATGTTACCTTTAGCCAACTATAATTTTACTGGCGATAAAACAAACAAAGAGGTAACTTACAAAAAATCATGTTGAAATGAACCTAAAACAGATAATATACAACCACATACATGACTCTTAAGTTAGTTAACATTATTTTATCTTACATGTATATATACTGTATAACACGTTCACTATTACTACTTGATGCAGGTCCACATTTCACCAGCAGATGGCGCCGTTGTTCCTCGTGCTGCTGCTGCCTCAGTGTTTCTTTTGTGTGTGTGTGTGTGTGTGTGTGTGTGTGTGTGTGTGTGTGTGTGTGTGTGTGTGTGTGTGTGTGTGTGTGTGTGTGTGTGTGTGTGTGTGTGTGTGTGTTGTGACTGGTTGTGATTTCTATGGCTCATAAACCGCCACGCCAGCATACCGGGACTCAGAGCCATACACCTGCACTTCCGGTACCGAGGGACCGACGGGAGGCTGCAAGAGACGGGTACGGAGGAGCAAACCGACCAGCACTGCCTTCCATGCTCCTCTACACTCCCTGAAGAACAAAGCAGAAGAGCTCAGAGTCAACAGCAGATCTCTACAGTACCGGGAGTCACGGCTTCTCTCTGGATCAGTCTACCACCAGAGAGTCTGTCTGGACCTCCAACACTGAGCTGCACGTTCACTATTACTACTTGATGCAGGTCCACATTTCACCAGCAGATGGCGCCTCAGTGTTTAACAATGTGTTGTATTTATAAAGCTTGTTATATTATCCATTGTGTCAAATCTGCATCTGAAAAGTAACTAAAGCTGTCAAATAAATGTAGTGGAGTAGAAAGTACAATATTTCCCTCTGAGATGTAGAAAGTAGCATCACATGGAAATACTACAGTAAAGTACAAGTACCTCAAACTGTACTACAGTAAAGTACTAGTACCTCAAACTGTACTACAGTAAAGTACAAGTACCTCAAACTGTACTGCAGTAAAGTACAAGTACCTCAAACTGTACTACAGTAAAGTACAAGTACCTCAAACTGTACTACAGTAAAGTACAAGTACCTCAAACTGTACTGCAGTAAAGTACAAGTACCTCAAACTGTACTACAGTAAAGTACAAGTACCTCAAACTGTACTACAGCAAAGTACAAGTACCTCAAACTGTACTGCAGTAAAGTACAAGTACCTCAGACTGTACTACAGTAAAGTACAAGTACCTCGGACTGTACTGCAGTAAAGTATAAGTACCTCAACATGTACTACAGTAAAGTACAAGTACCTCTAACTGTACTACAGTAAAGTATAAGTACCTCAAACTGTACTACAGCAAAGTACAAGTACCTCAAACTGTACTAAATTATTTTATCAGTGTTT
>NC_084987.1:926590-959090 GCF_963691925.1 Scomber scombrus | reverse complement strand
TGGGTTAAAGGTGCGTCTCATACTCCGGTTATTACGGTAAATCGGGTTAAAGGTGCGTCTTATACACCGGTTATTACGGTAAATCGGGTTAAAGGTGCGTCTTATACAACGGTTATTACGGTAAATCGGGTTAAAGGTGCATCTTATACAACGGTTATTACGGTAAATCGGGTTTAAGGTGCGTCTCATACACCGGTTATTACGGTAAATCGGGTTAAAGGTGCGTCTCATACACCGGTTATTACGGTAAATCAGATTAAAGGTGCGTCTTATACACCGGTTATTACGGTAAATCAGATTAAAGGTGCGTCTTATACACCGGTTATTACGGTAAATCAGATTAAAGGTGCGTCTTATACACCGGTTATTACGGTAAATCGGGTTAAAGGTGCGTCTTATACACCGGTTATTACGGTAAATCAGATTAAAGGTGCGTCTTATACACCGGTTATTAAGGTAAATCGGGTTAAAGGTGCGTCTTATACACCGGTTATTACGGTAAATCGGGTTAAAGGTGCGTCTTATACACCGGTTATTACGGTAAATCGGGTTAAAGGTGCGTCTTATACACCGGTTATTACGGTAAATCGGGTTAAAGGTGCGTCTTATACAACGGTTATTACGGTATATCGGGTTAAAGGTGCATCTTATACACCGGTTATTACGGTAAATCGGGTTAAAGGTGCGTCTTATACACCGGTTATTACGGTAAATCGGGTTAAAGGAGCGTCTTATACACCGGTTATTACGGTAAATCGGGTTAAAGGTGCGTCTCATACACCGGTTATTACGGTAAAGGGTTAACTCACCTGTCCTGCAGGTGGACGGGAAGACCAACCCAAAGATCCAGAGCGTCCACCTGGACCGGTTCCCGATCCACAGAGCCCAGTTCAGCCGAGACGGAGACATGCTGATCGCCACCAGCTTGAAGAACAAGATGTTCTACCTGTATGACATGATGGAGGGCCGGGTCACACCTGTTCATACTGTCAGAGGTCAGAGGTCACACTGCTCACACCTGTACACGCCGTCAGAGGTTATACTGCTAACACTGTCTGTGTGTATATGTTTGTAACTTTGTGTGTGTGTGTGTGTGTATGTCTGTATGCGTGTGTGTGTATGTTTGTGTGTGTGTATGTTTGTGTGTGTGTGTATGTTTGTGTGTGTGTGTATGTTTGTGTGTGTGTGTGTTTGTGTGTGTGTGTGTGTTTGTGTGTGTGTGTGTATGTTTGTTTATGTATTAATGTGTGTGTGTGTGTGTGTGTGTATGTTTGTGTGTGTGTGTGTGTGTGTGTTTGTGTGTATGTATTAATGTGTGTGTGTGTGTGTGTGTGTGTGTGTGTGTGTGTGTGTGTGTGTGTGTGTGTGTGTGTTCAGGTCTGAATGAAGCCCGGGTGAAGGAGTTCTCTGTGTGTCCTGATGGTGGCGCTCTGCTGCTCACTGGGACCAGTGGATACCTGCACCTGCTCACACTCAAGGTGAGTGTTACCAGTTACACCTGTTACCATGGAAACACATCCCATAATACTAACCTGGGCAGGTGTGCTTCAGTTACTCAGTGTTACAGTCACTGTGTTAAAGGTTCCTCTGTGTGTGTCTGTGTGTGTGTGTGTGTGTGTGTGTGTGTGTGTGTGTGTGTGTGTGTGTGTGTGTGTGTGTGTGTGTGTGTGTGTGTGTGTGTGTGTGTGTGTGTGTGTGTGCAGACTAAGGAGGTGGTTCGCAGTATGAAGATTAACGGTAACGTCAGCGGCGTCGCGTTCTCTAACGACGGCAGCAAAGTCTTCGCCAACTCAGGTGAGTTCACCACATGACAAGTGTGATGTCACAACTCAGCTTCCTGTCAGTCATGTGACCTGTGTGTGTGTGCGTGTGCAGAGGAGGGGGAGGTGTATGTGTGGGACATGCGCAGCAGTCGGTGTGTGAACAGGTTCACAGATGACGGCTGTGTGAGAGGAACGTCCATCGCTGCTTCACCTAACGGACGCTACCTCGCCTGCGGGTAGGACACACACACACACACACACACACACACACATACATACATACATACATACACACACACACATATACACACACATACATACACACACATACACACATACACATACACGCACACGCACGTACACACATACTCAAACATACACACACACACATACACGCACGTACACACATACACAAACATACACACACACACACACACACACACAAACATACACACACACACACACACACATATACACAAACACACACACACAAACACACACACACACACAAACATATACACACACACACAAACATACACACACATACACACACACACAAACATACACACACACACAAACATACACACACACACACTCTCACACACACACACTCTCACACACAAACATACACACACACACACACACACTTATATACATATGTATACTCACACCTGTGTGTGTGTGTGTGTGTGTGTTTCAGCTCTCAGTCGGGCGTGGTCAACCTCTACACGCAGGACTCGTGTCTGAACTCAGCCAATCCCAAACCTGTAAAAGCTGTGATGAACCTGCTGACCTCGGCAACCTCCCTGACCTTTAACCCCACCTCTGAGATCCTCGCCATCGCCTCCAGAGCTGAGGACGAAGCCGTGAGACTGGTGAGGAAGATGATGATGGTGGTGATGAGGAAGATGATGATAGTGATGATGGTGGTGATGATGGTGATGATGGTGGTGATGATAGTGATGAAGATGATGATGACGAGGAAGATGATGATGAAAATGATAGTGATGATGATGAGGAAGATGATGATGATGATGATGGTGATGAGGAAGATGATGATGATAGTGATGATGATAGTGATGATGATGGTGATGATGATGATGAGGAAGATGGTGATGAGGAAGATGATGATGGTGAAGATGATGATGATGGTGATGAGGAAGATGATGATGATGATGATGGTGATGAGGAAGATGGTGATGATGATGGTGATGAGGAAGATGATGATGGTGATGATAGTGATGTAGGTGATGAGGAAGATGATGATGGTGATGAGGAAGATGGTGATGATGAGGAAGATGATGATAGTGATGATGATGATGATAGTGATGAAGATGATATGATGATGGTGATGATGATGAAGATGATAGTGATGGTGGTGATGAGGAAGATGGTGATGGTGGTGATGATGATAGTGATGATGATGGTGATGATGATGATGAGGAAGATGGTGATGAGGAAGATGATGATGGTGAAGATGATGGTGATGAGGAAGATGATGATGATGATGGTGATGAGGAAGATGGTGATGATGATGGTGATGAGGAAGATGATGATGGTGATGATAGTGATGTAGGTGATGAGGAAGATGATGATGGTGATGGTGATGAGGAAGATGATGATAGTGATGATGATGATGATAGTGATGAAGATGATATGATGATGGTGATGATGATGAAGATGATAGTGATGGTGGTGATGAGGAAGATGGTGATGGTGGTGATTATGATGGTGATGATAGTGATGGTGGTGATGAGGAAGATGATGATGATGATGAGGAAGATGATGATGATGATGGTGATGAGGAAGAAGATGATGGTGATGATGTCATGTCTCTGTCCCCTCAGCTCCACCTGTCCAGCCTCTCAGTCTTCTCTAACTTTCCGGTCTCTAAGAGGAAGATCGTCCATCGAACCTTCTGCATCGACTTCTCTCCACACAGCGGCTTCTTCGCATTGGCTAACAACAAAGGACACGCCCCCCTCTACAGGTCAGACAGCCAATCAGAGTCCATCTGCTCACAGCAGTGGAAAAATTACTCAGATCCTTCACTGCAGTAAAAATACAAATACTCTATTACAGTAAAAGTACTGCAGTATTATAGTGATGTAGTATGCAGTATTACAGTAAAAGTACTGCAGTATTATAGTGATGTAGTATGCAGTACTACAGTAAAAGTACTGCAGTATTATTAGTGATGTAGTATGCAGTATTACAGTAAAAGTACTGCAGTATTATGATTGATGTAGTATGCAGTATTACAGTAAAAGTACTGCAGTATTATAGTGATGTAGTATGCAGTATTACAGTAAAAGTACTGCAGTATTATAGTGATGTGGTATGCAGTATTACAGTAAAAGTACTGCAGTATTATAGTGATGTAGTATGCAGTATTACAGTAAAAGTACTGCAGTATTATAGTGATGTAGTATGCAGTATTACAGTAAAAGTACTTTAACAGTGTGTATTTTGACTGGAACTGTTAACATGATACAAAGAATTAACAAGACCTTTTGTTTGATTGTGTGTGTGTGTGTGTGTGTGTGTGTGTGTGTGTGTGTGTGCGTGTGCGTGTGCGTGTGCGTGTGCGTGTGCGTGTGCGTGTGCGTGTGTGTGTGTGTGTGTGTCAGGTTGCTGCATTATAAAACCTTCTGAGGAGGAAGAGGACGATGAAGAGCGACAGACTGAACTGATGAGAGTTTATTGTGTGAAACTTGTTTATTTTTTATTGTTCATATAAAGAAAACAAACAGTTTCATGACTTCTGTTTTTACTACCAACACAAACTGTTTATGATATATATTCATATTCAGACATTATTACAGCAGCACATCAAAATAATAAAGAACAATAAATAATAAGTAAACAAGCAAAAAAGTAAAATATGGTAAAAAAAAATATTAACTAGGGATGCTCGATATTCCCCAACTCTTAATTACGATACCGATATTTTCAGGCTTTTTACACCAGAACTATTAACAACAACATATCTGCTACTGTTGAATTAACACATTATAACTGATGTTACTGTGATGCTCGTCTGGATGCAAACATTAATGCAACATGGCTTTCCACATGTAAACACTGTCTGTGCAACATAAGAGAACAACTTCAACTTTCAAGAGGGGAAGAAGTTTAGCTTATTGATGCATTAATAGAACATGAATGTTAATGGTTATAGATGATGGATAGAGAGAGAGGGAGGAGGACAGGAGCCAGGTGCATCATGGGAGTCCCCCGGCAGTCTAAGTCTAAAGCAGCATAAACTAGGAGCTGGAGCCCTAAACGTAGAGACGGTGTCTGCCCCCCCGACCCAGTCTGGGAGATGGTTCCACAGGAGAGGAACCTGAGAGGTTCTGCCTCCTGTTCTACTGTTAGAGATACTAGGAACCACCAGTAGGCCTGCATGTTATGCTCCAGCAGAACATTTTATAAACTTTAAAGAATAAAATATGTTTGAATTGTGTTTCTTTTTTAATGTCGTACAACTGCAGATACAAACATGGATCAGCTGCACAGAAAAAGAAAAAAGATGCCTTTGATCTGTTTTACCTGCTGTGGGTCTCCTGAGGGAAACAGTGAGCAGCGTGTGAGGCTTCAGTGTTGCAGCTTTAACTGATGAAGAAATGCTTTGTGTTTGTTTGTGTGAGAGCAGGAGGAGCCGCTCTCCACCAATCAGAAGGCTCGCTGCTTTGATCCCTCCGCATGGTGAAATAAATGCTCGACGTGTTTGTGCGTGCTGATGAAGAAAAGCTTTATTCATCATTTACATTACAACAGCCGCACTTACACAACACAGCTGAGACTAACACACCCAGAGAGGAATGTCCTCCGTCCTGTCTGTCCTCACCGAGCCGTCACATGACCAGAAACACCTCTGATCAGCAGCCGACCAATCAGAGCAGCTCCTCATCATCATCATCATCATCATTATCATTATTATTAGTAGTAGTGTTAGTATTATCACACAGGAGACATGACAGCTTTTAGAAATAATGACAAGTTTAAAAGGACTGTTTTCTTTTTCTTTTTTTTCTTTTAAACTAAAACTAACTTTAAAAAAATGTTTAATATTTATAAACAGGACATCATCTCTGTCTTTACCTGGATATTAATTTATATTTTTACACCATATTCAATATTTCTATCATATTTTTATATTTAGTTTGTTTTTTTTTAAATCATAAAAACACTTTTATTTCATTATATATTTATTGTTCATTATTTTACATAGTAGTGTAAATTAAATACATTAAAAAATATTTAGGGTGTGACATTTGTATTCATGTACAGTATCTCAAAATGTGACGTATTGATTATAAAATTACTACATTTGTAGCATTTTAAAAACTAAAATGAACTAAATAAAAGGAAGAAGGAATAAAATGTGCAGCATATTTACACAATGATGAGTGAAAAATATAATAATCTGAAAACTTTACAAACTCTTTGAGGTGAGTCATGAAGAACCGATCAATAAAGAGAATATAAACACACCATGATAATAATAATAAAGCCGTTCATTCAGATGTAATAAAGGAACAAACGTCTCCACCCTGAAATAACTCACCTGACAGCTTTTCTACACCTGCTGTCACTCATCCGCGAGGCCCCGCCCCCCGCTGACGTCACGGGCCGCCAGTAACCTGAGTTTCAGGCTGAGTGACAGAAACCTGCAGAGACACACACACAGAAACACACACACACAGGTAAGAAGCTGCTTAAATACACTAATACCTGCAGGAACATTCATTGATCTGAGCTTTGATTCTTTTTAATGTCAAGATTTACTTATTTGAGGAGATGAACTCGCTGAATCTCAGTTTTTACACTGTAAAAAAAAAGAAAAAGAAGGAATGTTGGTTGTGGTGAAGCAGCAGATCAGTTCTGTAGATTTAAAGATCAGCTTGTTTTAACTCACTCAACATTTAAATCATCATTTCTGTTTTTTCCCTGTATGTTTATTGTTGTTGTTGTTGCCTGTTTACAGCTTCGTCTCTTCCTGTTGTGTTTTTCATTTTTATGTAAACTCAATAAAACTACCAACAAGATTACAAGATTAAATTAAACTCCTTTATAATTTTAAAACCCTAAAAAAAACACAAATCTAAACCCTTAAACAAAGCATTCAAAGTATAAACCCTAAAATCAACTATTCAGATATATTTCATAGCAGTTTATCCAGGAAGTCAAGTCAGAGCTTCACATTAATGCATTTAAGGATTTATCTGAAGTTAAAGTTTTATCCTAGGATGGCGAAGTCACAACCCCGCCCTACTCTGCCTCTGATTGGCTCACCCTGATATTCACACCCTAATCCCAACCAATCACATTCCCGATGCTTAAACCGAACCAAGCCAACCAGCGAAGGTAATGACCACGAGCCAATCAGAGGCAGAGAAAGGAATGTCATGACTTCACCATCCTGGGAAAAAAAACGGTCTCCTTGTTCTACTGTTACATTAAAACTAACAGCTTAATAAAACTCATTACATAAAATATTCAGTGTTAAATCTAAACCCTGAACTAATCACACTTCCATAGACTGTATATAAAATGGACGTAACATCCGTGACGTCACCCATTGGTTTGTGGACTGCTGCTCGGAGGCCAATAGTATCGGATCTGAGCAGGTACACAGCATCATCCACAGTGAGCGGTCAGCAGCTGTGCCGTCATAGTTATGTTTTTGTTGATACGGTTTATTCCGCACAGTTTCTTTTGTACAAGGCTTGAGGAAACCCAGCCTGGTCCTAATGTGTCTGTGCAGAAACAGGTCTGCTGGAGACTGAGCGGTCGTGCAGTCGGGTGTGATGCGACATATTGCAACAGGAACAGTGAAAGTTTGTTAGCCAGCTTTTTTATACCTGCTTTAAACGTCTGAACATCTCTCTCAGCCAGGCCATTAGTTGCTGGGTGACCTGGTCCACCGTTCTGCACGATCAAAGTCTGCAACTCCTCTGAAGGGAAAGTGGTCGCGTTGTCTGTCACAATTTGCTCGGGGAGACCACAGGATGCAAACAGTCTCTTCAGCCTTGTAATGGAAGCTTGAGAAACACTTCCAACCTCTTTGTGTGTGAACAACAACAATCATGAACAAGTCTATGTTTAGTCTCTTCCAGGACTCACCTGAAGCTCTCATGGATGCACATATTTCACTTTGCCTTGGTGCCCTGAATCTCTGCCTTTCTCATCGTTAAGGGTACAATGACTCTGGTCCCCCATAAGACACAACCTTGCTCTGTAGACAGCTCTTTTCTCTTTGTGTAAAACCCCCTTAAGTTTTCCTCCATATGTGTAGTCCAGCCTTCCATAACATACGTATAGACTCTGGACAGCTCATTGTCAGTGCATTAAGTGGGGCAACCAGCAGATCTGTTAGCAGTGAGTGGACTGCAGCTAAACTCAGGTAAAGGACAACGGGAAAGTCCATCAGCATCGATCATTGCTGCATGCAGCTGCTGCTAGTGTAGGCAGACTTTGTGTTCACCAAACAGTGTCAGCAGGGGGCGATGGTCAGTACATTAAAATGTCTCCCCCACAAGTACTGGTGGTATTTCTTCCTTCTCTATCTGTTATAAGAGTTAATTTGATTACCCTTAATAAAGGAGACTGGATTCGAAATAACAAGATTTAGGTTGAATTTTTTAGCATGTACAAGCGGAGCGTTTCACAAATGCAACAACAAGAGTTACAGGAGGAAAAGCTCCTCGTGGAGCGTGATCAGAAAGGTTTTATGCTACATGATTCCCCCCCCCCCCCCCCCCCCCCTCACAACTGGTAGGCACTGGTATCACGTAACAGTTTCTCAGTTCCTTTTCGCACCTTCTCCTTTTTGCTACAGTAATTTCAGTTTTCAGGTAAAACGAGAAGTATCAAATGTCAAGAACAGTCATATAGAAATAGGAACACACTCTGCATGTTTCAGGACATCTGAATTACATCATAATCCTAATTTTTATAACACTATCTGTGAGTATTTCTTTTCAGCTGGGAATAGTGTTTGAGAAGCGTAGGCAATAGGTCGTTCCTCCCCATCTGGCATAGTGTGTTGAATGACTGCCCTGATGCCGTATGCAGAGGCATCACATGCTAAGGGTGAGTAGCAGGCTGGGGTCATAGTGTGCTAAGACTTGGTCACTAGCATAGACTGTATATAAGAAATGGACGTAACATCCGTGAGGTCACCCATTGGTTTGTGGACTGCTGCTCGGAGGCCAATAGTATCGGATCTGAGCAGCGCCATCTTGAAAATGTCAGGTGCATGCTGGGAAAAATAAAAACATTGATTCTACTTATATGGGCATCAGGAGGAGCATGAGGCGCCCTCCTGAACCTGTGAACCAATCAACCTGTCAATCACGACGTAGCCACGCCCTAATGCATACCCTGCTTTATCGTCACATATAAAATCAGGGAGGCCAAAATGTCCCAAATGAACATCATACTGCATTGAAGAAGGCTTTAAACTAGCGATTGAGACCATAAACACATTTTGAAAACGTTTACTGAGGCTAGAAATCAAGTGAGAAGTTGGTGAATTCTCCATTGACTTGTATAGAGACGGAAGTCCTTTTGACACCAAAACGGTCGCCCCCTGGTGGCCTTTTGATAGAATGCAGTTTTAAGTTACTTCCGCGTTGGCCTCATTTCAGAGGACCGGAGCTCCCCACCTGGTCACTAGTCAGAAGTTCTTTACACTTAACAAAAGCAGCCTGCTCAACATCAGTCCTTTTCCAAGTTGCATGTTCCCTGTGCTTTGCTGTGGCAGAAACCTTCCATAATAATGAACAAGTCCCAAAAAAAAGCCTGGAGCTCTTTCACGTTTTTCTTTCACGCTCTCACCTTATCTGTTGACGGGTGAACAACATGCTCATCCACAATGTGGCCTAGGTACTCTACTCGAGTTTTGCTGAACTCACACTTTGAGCGTTTCACTCTCAGGCCGTTTTCCTGAAGGCGTTGCAGGACGTTCTGCAGTTGATGAGCAGGTCATCCAGGGAAACTACCACTGGTAGGTCTTTCATGAGGTTTTCCATAATGCGCTGAAAGATAGAGCGTGCAGAGCTAACTCCAAAAAGAAGCCTCTGTGGGTGTTGATGGTAGCTGCTGCCAGATCGAGGGTTAGGTGTCTGTTTCAAGAGTCTGTTTTACTGAAACTTTATAAGGTGAAGTGACTCTACTGGCACTATTGGTCACTGTGCTTAACAGCTGATATCGTTTGCTTCTTCCAGCCTCTGCAGGTCTTTCTCTGCTCTCTCCTTCATAGCCAATAGGAAAGGTCTGTGTTTGCAGAATGTAGGGGGCACCTCAGGTTTGACAGTGATGGAGGCTTTAATGTCTTTAAGAGTCTCCAGTTCTAACACTTCCTTCAGTAAACTGCATTCAGATATTTAATCTGCTGCCAGTTTTCTTCATTTTTCAGCCCATTTCAGCCACACAGTGATTAATGTCTGTTTGTGTCTTTGCATTGATTACACACAGGTTGTTTATGCAGATCACATCATCTGATTTAACATTAAACATTATTCTCCCCAAATGACATAAACCTGTTCACGTGATAATCCGACTTTATTCGTAAAAGTCACAAAATCTGTGTTAAACAGGAAGTAGTCACGTTGAGTGTTACGGACGTTATCGTCACCATCTCAAACACGTCGTCCTGCTGCTGCTGTTTATCACATAGTTCACATTGTTCCTGTTCTGCTGCTGCCAGTACAGTTAGAGGTACTTATACTTTACTGTAGTACAGTTAGAGGTACTTATACTTTACTGTAGTACAGTTAGAGGTACTTATACTTTACTGTAGTACAGTTAGAGGTACTTATACTTTACTGTAGTACAGTTAGAGGTACTTATACTTTACTGTAGTACAGTTTGAGGTACTTGTACTTTACTGTAGTACAGTTTGAGGTACTAGTACTTTACTGTAGTACAGTTAGAGGTACTTATACTTTACTGTAGTACAGTTAGAGGTACTTATACTTTACTGTAGTACAGTTAGAGGTACTTATACTTTACTGTAGTACAGTTAGAGGTACTTATACTTTACTGTAGTACAGTTAGAGGTACTTATACTTTACTGTAGTACAGTTAGAGGTACTTATACTTTACTGTAGTACAGTTTGAGGTACTTGTACTTTACTGTAGTACAGTTTGAGGTACTAGTACTTTACTGTAGTACAGTTAGAGGTACTTATACTTTACTGTAGTACAGTTAGAGGTACTTATACTTTACTGTAGTACAGTTAGAGGTACTTATACTTTACTGTAGTACAGTTAGAGGTACTTATACTTTACTGTAGTACAGTTTGAGGTACTTGTACTTTACTGTAGTACAGTTTGAGGTACTAGTACTTTACTGTAGTACAGTTAGAGGTACTTATACTTTACTGTAGTACAGTTAGAGGTACTTATACTTTACTGTAGTACAGTTAGAGGTACTTATACTTTACTGTAGTACAGTTAGAGGTACTTATACTTTACTGTAGTACAGTTAGAGGTACTTATACTTTACTGTAGTACAGTTAGAGGTACTTATACTTTACTGTAGTACAGTTTGAGGTACTTGTACTTTACTGTAGTACAGTTTGAGGTACTAGTACTTTACTGTAGTACAGTTAGAGGTACTTATACTTTACTGTAGTACAGTTAGAGGTACTTATACTTTACTGTAGTACAGTTAGAGGTACTTATACTTTACTGTAGTACAGTTAGAGGTACTTATACTTTACTGTAGTACAGTTACAGGTACTTATACTTTACTGTAGTACAGTTAGAGGTACTTATACTTTACTGTAGTACAGTTAGAGGTACTTATACTTTACTGTAGTACAGTTTGAGGTACTTGTACTTTACTGTAGTACAGTTTGAGGTACTAGTACTTTACTGTAGTACAGTTAGAGGTACTTATACTTTACTGTAGTACAGTTAGAGGTACTTATACTTTACTGTAGTACAGTTAGAGGTACTAGTACTTTACTGTAGTACAGTTAGAGGTACTTATACTTTACTGTAGTACAGTTAGAGGTACTTATACTTTACTGTAGTACAGTTTGAGGTACTTATACTTTACTGTAGTACAGTTAGAGGTACTATTACTTTACTGTAGTACAGTTAGAGGTACTTATACTTTACTGTAGTACAGTTAGAGGTACTTATACTTTACTGTAGTACAGTTTGAGGTACTTATACTTTACTGTAGTACAGTTTGAGGTACTTGTACTTTACTGCAGTACAGTTAGAGGTACTTGTACTTTACTGTAGTACAGTTTGAGGTACTTGTACTTTACTGTAGTACAGTTTGAGGTACTTATACTTTACTGTAGTACAGTTTGAGGTACTTGTACTTTACTGCAGTACAGGCTGAGGTACTTGTACTTTACTGTAGTACAGTTAGAGGTACTAGTACTTTACTGTAGTACAGTTAGAGGTACTTATACTTTACTGTAGTACAGTTTGAGGTACTTGTACTTTACTGTAGAACAGTCTGAGGTACTTGTACTTTACCGTAGTACAGTTTGAGGTACTTGTACTTTACTGTAGTACAGTTAGAGGTACTTGTACTTTACTGTAGTACAGTTTGAGGTACTTGTACTTTACTGTAGTACAGTTAGAGGTACTTGTACTTTACTGTAGTACAGTTTGAGGTACTTGTACTTTACTGTAGTACAGTTTGAGGTACTTGTACTTTACTGTAGTACAGTTTGAGGTACTAGTACTTTACTGTATTACAGTTTGAGGTACTTATACTTTACTGTAGTACAGTTTGAGGTACTTGTACTTTACTGTAGTACAGTCTGAGGTACTTATACTTTACTGTAGTACAGTTTGAGGTACTTGTACTTTACTGTAGTACAGTCTGAGGTACTTATACTTTACTGTAGTACAGTCTGAGGTACTTATACTTTACTGTAGTACAGTCTGAGGTACTTATACTTTACTGTAGTACAGTTTGAGGTACTTATACTTTACTGTAGTACAGTCTGAGGTACTTGTACTTTACTGTAGTACAGTTTGAGGTACTTATACTTTCTACTCCACTACATTTATTTGACAGCTTTAGTTACTTTCGTTCTTTTAATTATTTCTATGATTCATATTTTTGTATTTCTAATTTATTATTATATGTTCTTTTATTTTCAGAATTAAAAAAATACAATATAATTATAATTTAATGTGTTTTTTACATTTACGTATTTTTACAATTCAGTCTTAAAAAATTTAAATTTCTACATTTTTTAATATCGTTATTTAAGATTTGTTTCTTTGTCATTTACAAATCTTTCTTCTTTTTTATATATATATTTTTTTACATCTTTTCATTGAAAAAAATATTAATATAATTGTAGAATTTGAAGTACCATCACAATTTTATTAATATTTTTTAGCTTTATGGTTTTATATGATTTTTCCCATTAAACATGAATAAATACTTTTATCACATAATTGTTTTATATAATATAAAAAAAACTACATTAAGCTCTTAAAACTAATATGTCATAATATATAAAATAAAATAACAACTCATTTCCTGCCCAATATAACTAGATATAAAGTTAATAAATAATCTTTAATAAAGGTTTAATCTTTTAATCAGATTAACTTTACATTAATGGAGGAGAGTTTAAAATGCAGTTAAGGTTTTATAAATCCTAATAAACAAAGTTTTGACATCCAGGAATTAAATTCCTCAAGCTGCAAACAGGGAAGCAGTTTTTCCTGAATGTGACAGTGAACACACACACACACACACACACACACACACACACATGCAGGAGACACGCCCCTTTTTCCTACCTGTTCACACCTGTGCAGAGCAGGATAATCAGCCACACACAGGTAGAGCTCACCTGGTTTGTTATTCTTAGCTTCATTCACACTTGAGTCTGTTGTGTGTCAGAGTTCGTCTGTGTTCAGCTGGAATGTTGTTCGGCCGGATGTTTGGGTCGACGTTAACGTGACTGATCACCTGTCAGTGATCCTAAAGGCTTTAACTTTAACTCAGTGTTCATGAAGGTTTGTTTGATTCTTTTTGTCTCGTTAACTTTGTGAATGAAAAGCTGTCGACACGATTGAAGAGTCACATCAGTGTTAGAGCAGCATGTTACTGTTGTAGCTGCTGGAGGTGGAGCTAGTTTACACTACTTTATATACAGTTAGCTAGTTTAGTCCAGTGGTTCCCAACCTAGGGGTGGGGCCCCTCCAAAGGGTCAGCCGATAAATGTGAGGGGTGGTGAGATGATTAATGGGAGAGGAAAGAACAACAAACTAAGTTCTGATACACTAATGTGTTTTCAGTTTTTGGACTTTTTCTCTAATCTTTGATTTTTGCTGAAATATTGGATCATTTGAACATTTATTGAAATGAAAGCATGTGAGAAGTTTAGAGGGAAAAATCACTATTTGGTGGAGCTGTTAAACTCTTGTGTTTGGATGGGGGGGGGGGTTGATTAGAGCTCATCTATGGGTTGTTGACTGTGTCACAGACTGAAAGACTATCAAACACATCTGATCTTGTCTTCAGGCTGAGACGAGGAACAGACTCAGATTACAGGAGCGCCGCAACTCCAGTAAAACTCCCACCATCTCTTTCTGACTTTGGTCTGCATAAAACCATAGACCGTATATAAAATGGATGTAACATCCTTGACGTCACCCATTGGTTTGTGGACTGCTGCTCGGAGGCCAATAGTATCGGATCTTAGCAGCGCCATCTTGAAAATTTCAGGTGCATGCTGGGAAAAATAAAAACATGGATTCTACTTATATGGGCATCAGGAGGAGCATGAGGCGCCCTCCTGAACCTGTGAACCAATCAACCTGTCAATCACCACGTAGCCACGCCCTAATGCATACCCTGCTTTATCGTCACATATAAAATCAGGGAGGCCAAAATGTCCCAAATGAACATCATACTGCATTGAAGAAGGCTTTAAACTAGCGATTGAGACCATAAACACATTTTGAAAACGTTTACTGAGGTTAGAAATCAAGTGAGAAGTTGGTGAATTCTCCATTGACTTGTATAGAGACGGAAGTCCTTTTGACACCAAAACGGTCGCCCCCTGGTGGCCTTTTGATAGAATGCAGTTTTAAGTTACTTCCTCGTTGGCCTCATTTCAGAGGACCAGAACTCCCCGCCTGCAAAAAACAGACAAAATAAATGAAGAAAAACATTTACAAAAAGTTCATTTAAACGTCTTTTATAACTTTTTAAATCTGTTCTATAACTCTTCTGCTAGTGAACCTGTATTTTGATCCCGCCTGCTAACGGCCGTATTCACCTGTTCTCTGATCAGCAGCATGACGATGGCGGAGGCAGCGACCTCAGATCTGTTCTCAGAGCAGGAACTCACCTGCTCCATCTGTCTGGACCTGTTCAGCGAGCCCGTCTCTACGCCCTGCGGACACAACTTCTGCCAGGTAACATTCACACCTGAGTCTAACCCTGCAACCAATCTGTCCTTAGTGAAGTCTCCTGTGATATAAATATGTGATCTGATGCGAATTACAGTGAAAACAGAGACAGTTATTTTAGAAGTTCTCAATTTAAATAAAAATTGCAGAAAATATAGTTGAACATCTACGAAAAATAATGAAAACACTTTTGATCAAGTTCTCGTGAACTCAGTTCTTTAAAATCTCATTTACAACAAAGTCAGAGAAGAAAAGTTACATTAGCATTAAGAAAAGTTACATTAGCATTAAGAAAAGTTACGTTAGCATTAAGAAAAGTTACGTCAGCAATTAGAAAAGTTAAGTTAGTATTAAGAAAAGTTACGTTAGCGTTAAGAAAAATTACATTAGCATTAAGAAAAATTATGTTAGCGTTAAGAAAAGTTACATTAGCATTAAGAAAAGTTACGTTACGATTTAGCAAAGTTACGTTAGCATTAAGAAAAATTATGTTAGCGTTAAGAAAAGTTACGTTAGCGTTAAGAAAAGTTACGTTAGCATTAAGAAACGTAATGTTACATTAACAGTTATATTAGCATTTTTTAAAAAAGTCCAACAAACAAAACCAATGACAGTTGGGAGGGTTTTAACTTTTCTTCTTCTTCTGACTAATATCACAGATTAATATCACAGGTTAATATCACAGATTAATATCACAGGTTAATATCACAGATTAATATCACAGGTTAATATCACAGATTAATATCACAGATTAATATCACAGGTAAATATCACAGATTAATATCACAGGTTAATATCACAGATTAATATCACAGATTAATATCACAGGTAAATATCACAGATTAATATCACAGATTAATATCACAGATTAATATCACAGATTAATATCAGAGATTAATATCACAGGTTAATATCACAGGTTAATATCACAGATTAATATCACAGGTAAATATCACAGATTAATATCACAGGTTAATATCACAGGTTAATATCACAGGTTAATATCACAGATTAATATCACAGATTAATATCACAGGTTAATATCACAGATTAATATCACAGATTAATATCAGAGATTAATATCACAGATTAATATCACAGATTAATATCACAGATTAATATCACAGATTAATATCACAGATTAATATCACAGGTTAATATCACAGATTAATATCACAGGTTAATATCACAGATTAATATCACAGATTAATATCACAGATTAATATCACAGGTTAATATCACAGGTTAATATCACAGGTTAATATCACAGATTAATATCACAGATTAATATCACAGGTTAATATCACAGATTAATATCACAGGTTAATATCACAGATTAATATCACAGGTTAATATCACAGGTTAATATCACAGATTAATATCACAGGTTAATATCACAGATTAATATCACAGATTAATATCACAGATTAATATCACAGGTTAATATCACAGATTAATATCACAGATTAATATCACAGATTAATATCACAGATTAATATCACAGGTTAATATCACAGATTAATATCACAGATTAATATCACACATCACAGATTAATATCACAGATTAATATCACAGGTTAATATCACAGATTAATATCACAGATTAATATCACAGGTTAATATCACAGATTAATATCACAGGTTAATATCACAGATTAATATCACAGATTAATATCACAGGTTAATATCACAGGTTAATATCACAGATTAATATCACAGGTTAATATCACAGATTAATATCACAGATTAATATCACAGGTTAATATCACAGGTTAATATCACAGATTAATATCACAGGTTAATATCACAGATTAATATCACAGGTTAATATCACAGGTTAATATCACAGGTTAATATCACAGATTAATATCACAGATTAATATCACAGGTTAATATCACAGATTAATATCACAGGTTAATATCACAGATTTAGTCGAACTCGTCTCCAGCTGCTCGTTCAGCAGTGTCGTAGACGTTGAAGCTGGAGGTTAATATGTTTATTTTAAGGATAAATCAGCTGGCATCGCTGTGTGAATCTTCTTCTTCTGTTGTCTCATTGCAGGCGTGTATCGGCGGTTACTGGGCGTCGAGCCCCGTGTGCACCTGTCCGCTGTGTAAGCATCAGTTTGATGAGCGACCGCAGCTCAGCGTTAATAAAGTCTTTTCGCTCATCGCCGATAATTACAAACTGGCCCGTTACGGCGCTGCTGGGATGCCGGTGCCGGACGGGATCGGGACACCGATGGGCGTAACGGACCAAGGCGGAAGCACCAACCCGTTCCTGGCGGCGGCGGGTGGGGAGGTGGTGTGGTGTGACGTGTGCACAGGTATCAAACAGCCGGCCGTCAGCTCCTGTCTCACCTGCACCGCCTCGTACTGCTCTGAGCATGTGCGGCCGCATCACAGCACGCCTTTCTACTCCAAACACCCTCTGATGGACCCGCAGGAGGCCCTCAGGGGCCGCACCTGCACCGCCCACCGCCGCCTGCTGGAGGTAAGGCTCACACGCTTATGCATAAACATGTAATTCCCTCAGGTGGAGGATTAACTGTAATAAAGCTCAGTCAGCTGTGTGAGTCAAATGAAGACAGGTTAAAAAGTTAAACATTCATTTCCAATGAAAGTTGATTGTTTGTATTAAACGTTACATTCTGTCCAGGCTCAAATTTGATCCAGTTTTACTTTTGAGAGCCTTAAAAACAACATTTATTTTAGCTGGATTCTTCCTAAAGTGACCCACAGTTTATACAAATGTTGTGTGTAGCTGATACAAGTTGTTTATGGAAATGTCCAATTTTGACCTGTGTTATCCTGGACCATAAAATAGTGATTGTGAATGACTTCTAATTAAACGTATTAATGACTAATTATGAGTCAGAACCATAGACTGTATATAAGAAATGGACGTAACATCCGTGACGTCACCCATTGGTTTGTGGACTGCTGCTCGGAGGCCAATAGTATCGGATCTGAGCAGCGCCATCTTGAAAATTTCAGGTGCATGGTGGGAAAAATAAAAACATGGATTCTACTTATATGGGCATCAGGAGGAGCATGAGGCGCCCTCCTGAACCTGTGAACCAATCAACCTGTCAATCACCACGTAGCCACGCCCTAATGCATACCCTGCTTTATCGTCACATATAAAATCAGGGAGGCCAAAATGTCCCAAATGAACATCATACTGCATTGAAGAAGGCTTTAAACTAGCGATTGAGACCATAAACACATTTTGAAAACGTTTACTGAGGTTAGAAATCAAGTGAGAAGTTGGTGAATTCTCCATTGACTTGTATAGAGACGGAAGTCCTTTTGACACCAAAACGGTCGCCCCCTGGTGGCCTTTTGATAGAATGCAGTTTTAAGTTACTTCCTGGTTGGCCTCATTTCAGAGGACCGGAACTCCCCACCTGGTCTGAACATGAACCGTATTTAAGGGTTAAGAAATGTTTCAGAAATTGATGCATTTCTACATTTAAAACAGTTTATTGGTTGATTATTTGTTTCTTAATGTCTTTTTTATTAGTTTTTATGTGCTTACCTGTGCAGGTGTTCTGTCGGACGTGTCAAAACTGCATCTGTGCCATCTGCGTGCTGGAGGAGCATCGAACTCACAAGACCGTCTCCGTCCAGACCGAGAGACAAGGCAAACAGGTAGAGACTCAAACATCATCTTCATCGTCCTCACGGTCTTCCTCCTCGGTTATCAACATGTTCAGACTTCACAGGAGACTTTTGTCAGTGTCGGCCCGTAACTCTCAACAACCAGAACCTCACATGATGAATTTTAAACTCTTTGGCGTTTATCTGGACGGCCGCCTCAGATCAGAGCAGATTCAGAGACGTGAATAAGAAACATGTTTACAGTCACATCAGGGTTGTTCTCTCACTACCTCACAACTATAGACAGATATTTCCTTCTTTAACCCTCATGTTGTCCTCGAGTCAAGGAAGGAAGGAAGGAAAGAAGGTAGGAAGGAAGGAAGGGAGGGAAGAGGGACGGAAAGAAGGGAGGGGCAGAAGGAAGGGAGGGAAGAGGGACGGAAGGAAGGAAGGATGGAGGGAAGGAAGGAAGGAAGAAAAAGAGGGAGGGAGGAGGGAGGGAGGGAAGGAAAGGAGGGAGGGAGGGAGGAAGGGAGGAAAGGAAGGGAGGGAGGAAGGAAGGAAAGAAGGACAGAGGAAAGAAAGAAGGAGAGAGGGAGGGAGGGAGGGAGGGAGGGAGGGAAGAAGGAAGGAGGAAAAGAAGGAAAGAAGGAGGGAGGGAGGAAGGAAGGGAAGGAGGGGAGGAAGGAAGTAAGGAAGGAACAGTCAAAACAGACGGGGTCAATTTGACCCGGGAGGACGACAGGAAGGTTAAACCAGAGTCTGTCTCACCTGTGTGTTCAGAAACAGGTAGCGAGGACGGAGCAAGAGATCCTGAACCGCATCAAGGAGAAAGAGACTCATGTGACGGAGCTGAAGAGGAAACTGGACGGAGTGAAGGTCGGTTCAGTCCCAGTAAAAGTACTGCAGTATTATGAGTGATGTAGTATGCAGTATTACAGTAAAAGTACTGCAGTATTATGAGTGATGTAGTATGCAGTATTACAGTAAAAGTACTGCAGTATTATAGTGATGTAGTATGCAGTATTACAGTAAAAGTACTGCAGTATTATAGTGATGTAGTATGCAGTATTACAGTAAAAGTACTGCAGTATTATGAGTGATGTAGTATGCAGTATTACAGTAAAAGTACTGCAGTATTATGAGTGATGTAGTATGCAGTATTACAGTAAAAGTACTGCAGTATTATGAGCGATGTAGTATGCAGTATTACAGTAAAAGTACTGCAGTATTATGAGTGATGTAGTATGCAGTATTACAGTAAAAGTACTGCAGTATTATAGTGATGTAGTATGCAGTATTACAGTAAAAGTACTGCAGTATTATGAGTGATGTAGTATGCAGTATTACAGTAAAAGTACTGCAGTATTATAGTGATGTAGTATGCAGTATTACAGTAAAAGTACTGCAGTATTATGAGCGATGTAGTATGCAGTATTACAGTAAAAGTACTGCAGTATTATGAGCGATGTAGTATGCAGTATTACAGTAAAAGTACTGCAGTATTATGAGTGATGTAGTATGCAGTATTACAGTAAAAGTACTGCAGTATTATGAGTGATGTAGTATGCAGTATTACAGTAAAAGTACTGCAGTATTATAGTGATGTAGTATGCAGTATTACAGTAAAAGTACTGCAGTATTATGAGCGATGTAGTATGCAGTATTACAGTAAAAGTACTGCAGTATTATGATGATGTAGTATGCAGTATTACAGTAAAAGTACTGCAGTATTATGAGCGATGTAGTATGCAGTATTACAGTAAAAGTACTGCAGTATTATGAGTGATGTAGTATGCAGTATTACAGTAAAAGTACTGCAGTATTATGAGCGATGTAGTATGCAGTATTACAGTAAAAGTACTGCAGTATTATGAGTGATGTAGTATGCAGTATTACAGTAAAAGTACTGCAGTATTATAGTGATGTAGTATGCAGTATTACAGTAAAAGTACTGCAGTATTATGAGTGATGTAGTATGCAGTATTACAGTAAAAGTACTGCAGTATTATGAGTGATGTAGTATGCAGTATTACAGTAAAAGTACTGCAGTATTATGAGCGATGTAGTATGCAGTATTACAGTAAAAGTACTGCAGTATTATGAGTGATGTAGTATGCAGTATTACAGTAAAAGTACTGCAGTATTATAGTGATGTAGTATGCAGTATTACAGTAAAAGTACTGCAGTATTATGAGTGATGTAGTATGCAGTATTACAGTAAAAGTACTGCAGTATTATAGTGATGTAGTATGCAGTATTACAGTAAAAGTACTGCAGTATTATGAGCGATGTAGTATGCAGTATTACAGTAAAAGTACTGCAGTATTATGAGCGATGTAGTATGCAGTATTACAGTAAAAGTACTGCAGTATTATGAGTGATGTAGTATGCAGTATTACAGTAAAAGTACTGCAGTATTATGAGTGATGTAGTATGCAGTATTACAGTAAAAGTACTGCAGTATTATAGTGATGTAGTATGCAGTATTACAGTAAAAGTACTGCAGTATTATGAGTGATGTAGTATGCAGTATTACAGTAAAAGTACTGCAGTATTATGAGTGATGTAGTATGCAGTATTACAGTAAAAGTACTGCAGTATTATGAGCGATGTAGTATGCAGTATTACAGTAAAAGTACTGCAGTATTATGAGTCATGTAGTATGCAGTATTACAGTAAAAGTACTGCAGTATTATGAGTGATGTAGTATGCAGTATTACAGTAAAAGTACTGCAGTATTATAGTGATGTAGTATGCAGTATTACAGTAAAGTACTGCAGTATTATAGTGATGTAGTATGCAGTATTACAGTAAAGTACTGCAGTATTATAGTGATGTAGTATGCAGTATTACAGTAAAGTACTGCAGTATTATGAGTGATGTAGTATGCAGTATTACAGTAAAGTACTGCAGTATTATAGTGATGTAGTATGCAGTATTACAGTAAAGTACTGCAGTATTATAGTGATGTAGTATGCAGTATTACAGTAAAGTACTGCAGTATTATGAGTGATGTAGTATGCAGTATTACAGTAAAGTACTGCAGTATTATAGTGATGTAGTATGCAGTATTACAGTAAAGTACTGCAGTATTATAGTGATGTAGTATGTAGTATTACAGTAAAAGTACTGCAGTATTATAGTGATGTAGTATGCAGTATTACAGTAAAGTACTGCAGTATTATAGTGATGTAGTATGCAGTATTACAGTAAAGTACTGCAGTATTATAGTGATGTAGTATGCAGTATTACAGTAAAGTACTGCAGTATTATAGTGATGTAGTATGTAGTATTACAGTAAAAGTACTGCAGTATTATAGTGATGTAGTATGCAGTATTACAGTAAAGTACTGCAGTATTATAGTGATGTAGTATGCAGTATTACAGTAAAAGTACTGCAGTATTATGAGTGATGTAGTATGCAGTATTACAGTAAAGTACTGCAGTATTATAGTGATGTAGTATGCAGTATTACAGTAAAAGTACTGCAGTATTATAGTGATGTAGTATGCAGTATTACAGTTAAAGTACTGCAGTATTATAGTGATGTAGTATGCAGTATTACAGTAAAGTAGTGGTTTGGTCCTCTGACTGATATATTATTATTATGACATCATTAGATTATTAATAGTGAAGCATCAGTGTTAGAGCAGCATGTTACTGTTGTAGCTGCTGGAGGTGGAGCTAGTTTACACTACTTTATATACAGTTAGCTAGTTTAGTCCAGTGGTTCCCAACCTAGGGGTGGGGCCCCTCCAAAGGGTCAGCAGATAAATGTGAGGGGTGGTGAGATGATTAATGGGAAAGAAGAAAAAACTAAGTTCTGATACATAAATGTGTTTTCAGTTTTTGGACTTTTTCTCTAATCTTTGATTTTTGCTGAAATATTGGATCATTTGAACATTTATTGAAATGAATCGTGAGGTTTCGTATTTTAGTGAAAACACGTCTTTTCTCTTCAGAACTACACGGACACGGAGCGAGGCGAGGTGGAGCACCTGTTGGACGAGGTGTCCGGCGCTCTGGACAGGATCCGCTCTCGGGTGGTGGGCGAGATGGAGAACCAGCTGGAGGCCGTGATGTCAAAGGGGGAGGGGCTGGTGGGGCGTCTGGAGGCGGAGCTAAGCGAGCTGATGGACAGGAGAGCAACCCTGGAGGTTCAGGCCATCAGTCAGGATCACATCGGCTTCCTGCAGGTAGTGATGTCACCATAAATACATCAGATAAGAAACATCCAATCAGAAAGCTTCATGATGATAATGATGATGACTACTTTTGGATATTTGATCAGTTTTGGATGAATTGAGCAGCTGATGTTTGTCTGCTGCAGAGCTTCGAGGAGGCCACGGCTCCTCTGGCCGAGGACCAGCAGGACGAGGTGGACGAGGACTCCAGGTTCTCGCTGCACTTCTACCTCGGAGACGTGAAAAGGGTTCTGACCGAGATGAAGGACAAGATGGACGACATCAGGATGGGAGAGGCCCGCTCCAGAGGTTCCCGAGGATCCTGTGAGTTCCACATAGATGCAGTATTCCTGTTCTACTTTAAGAGATACAAGGAACCACAAGTAGGCCTGCATGCTGGGAGCGCAGTGTTCTAGTAGGTTCATAAGGTTCTATGAGCTGGGAGCGCAGTGTTCTAGTAGGTTCATAAGGTTCTATGAGCTGGGAGCGCAGTGTTTTAGTAGGTTCATAAGGTTCTATGAGCTGGGAGCGCATTGTTCTAGTAGGTTCATAAGGTTCTATGAGCTGGGGAGCGCAGTGTTCTAGTAGGTTCATAAGGTTCTATGAGCTGGGAGCGCAGTGTTTTAGTAGGTTCATAAGGTTCTATGAGCTGGGAGCGCAGTGTTTTAGTAGGTTCATAAGGTTCTATGAGCTCTTTCTAGTTTTTGTCAGAACGCTTGCAGCTGCATTCTGGACCAGCTGGAGAGTCTTTAGAGGTTCATTCGGACAGTCTGATAATAATGAATTACAATAATCAATCCTAGAAGGAACAAACGCATGGACTAGTTTCTCAGCATCACTGTGAGACAGAATGTGTTTAACCCCTGATGATGAACCCCCCCCCCCCCCCCCGACCCTAACCCCCCTCCTCTCTGACCCCCCCCCCTCTCGTTGCAGTCTCATCAGGTGACTTGACGCTGGCTGAGAGCATGCTCAGTCTGAGAGCCAGCACAGTCAGCCTGAGGAAGAGCCAGTGGTCTCTGAGAGGTAAGACCCAGCCAGTACCTGACTGAGACACAACCAGAACCTGACTGAGAACCAACCAGAACCTGATTATGATGTTTAAAGAGTTTCACTCAGTGTGGCTGCAGCAGTGATGTCATTTCCTGTTTCCCTTTCAGATCTGAAGAAGAACAAACCGATATCAGGTACGTTTACTCAAATATTTTACTGTAGTACAGTTTGAGGTACTTGTACTTTACTGTAATAAATAATTGTGTTTGTTTTGTTTCAGGACACAAGAAAGCTCGAGTCTACATGGGTGAATAACTTTAATGTTTTTATTCAAATTATTTCAATATTATTTTAAAATGTTCCTGTTTACATTTTGTTTGAACCCGGCAGACATCGAGTTAACTCTAATGATGATTTTGGTGGCATGACGAGTAACTTGAGATGGGAGTTACTTGGAAGTTGGCGCGAGTCTTTATGTGAAAGCAGCGATGTAATGACGTGGCTCCATAATCACAGAGCCGTGGAAAAGCGAATTGGTTCTCAGCTGGTTCACAGTAGAACCGACTGACCAGCACTAGAACTGCTTTGGTGGAAGAGGGGTTTGGACCCAGAGACTGTATAATATGTCACAGCTTATCTGTATCAAGCAAGGAGTTCTGGTCCTCTGAAATGAGGCCAACGTGGAAGTAACTTAAAACTGCATTCTATCAAAAGGCCACCAGGGGGCGACCGTTTTGGTGTCAAAAGGACTTCCGTCTCTATACAAGTCAATGGAGAATTCACCAACTTCTCACTTGATTTCTAACCTCAGTAAACGTTTTCAAAATGTGTTTATGGTCTCAATCGCTAGTTTAAAGCCTTCTTCAATGCAGTATGATGTTCATTTGGGACATTTTGGCCTCCATGATTTTATATGTGACGAAAAAGCAGGGTATGCATTAGGGCGTGGCTACGTGGTGATTGACAGGTTGATTGGTTCACAGGTTCAGGAGGGCGCCTCATGCTCCTCCTGATGCCCATATAAGTAGAATCCCTGTTTTTATTGACGTTACAGATGTTACGTCCATTTTATATACAGTCTATGATCTGTATCTTGTTCTACTGTCAGATCATAATGACTATTTTAGCAAATGTAACACAAAAATAGTTCCAGACTGCAGCTTTGACCACTGACCATGTAACAATGTATGAAAAGTGCTTTACAGATAAAGTTTGATTGAATGTGTCCTGGTCGTCTGCAGAGGACGTGACGTTGAACCCGGTGACAGCGTACCCGTTTCTGATCCTCTCGGAGGACAGGAAGCAGGTGAAGCGAGGAGAGAAGCTTCAGTTCTACAGAAACAGTCAGCATCGCTTCGACGTCTGGTCCTGCGTCATCGCCAAGGAGGGATTCAGCTCCGGACGCCATTACTGGGAGGTCAGACGCAACGCAAGCAGCAGACTTCATGTTAATGTAAAGACTTGGTGCTGGAAGTCAGCGGATGTGTGTGTGTGTGTGTCCTCATGTGCAGGTGTGTGTGGGGGAGAATAAGGACTGGAAGCTGGGCGTTGTCCAGGAGTCGGCTCAGAAGAAAGGTCTGTTCGACATGAGTCCATCCAACGGATACTACGCCATCTGGTGGAGCGGCAGCCAACTACGGGCGCTCACCAACCCGCCGCTCACCAAGGTACTCTCACTTTAGTAGTATTATTATTATTATCAATATTATTATCAATATTATTATTATCAATATTATTATTATTACTTTATTAATATATTAATATATAATTTTGAATTCAAACATATTTACTTATATACTTGTAAAAGTTTAATTATGTATTTATATACTATAGTATGAATTTCTTAATATCTTATCTTTTTTACAGTTTTGATAAATCGCAGAAAATAAATAAAACCAGAAATGATGGATCCAGTCCTATAATGTGCTTTATTTAGAAATTCAGCCCTTTAAATGATTAAAGATGAATTATTACAGCAGAGCTTCTTTTTTTTTTTTTTTTTTAAACACTTTATTTGTAATTTTCTGTTAACATATAAAACAATCATATTCTCTGTATTTCAAATAACTATAACAAACAGTCCCGACAATAGACAGAGACATTTCAAACAGCAGAGCTTCTTAACATGTGATATAACAGCTGTTCTCATTCACTCCTCTCAGTAACACTTAAAACACTGGCTGATATTTTAAATTCGACTTCTTTCATGATTCACAGATTCATTAACTGAGCCTGTTTTCATTGGTCAGCTGCACCGTTGTGATTCCCGTGTTTCTGTGCAGGTCAAACATCCCTCGAAGCTTCGTCAGGTCGGCGTCTTCCTGGACGTGGACGAGGGTCAGGTGTCGTTTTATAACGTGAAGTCGGGTTCAGAGATCTACAGCTTCACCGGATCCTCCGAGTTCACCGAGAGGATGTTTCCTCTGCTGGGGACCGGAGACAAAGAGGCGCCGCTGGTCCTCGTGACATCACAGCATCACCTGGCCTGAGGGGGCGGGGCCGAGGAGTGAGGGGGCGGGGCCGATGAGTGAGGGGGCGGGACAGAGGAGTGAGGGGGTGGGGTCGAGGAGTGAGGGGCCGAGGAGCGAGGAGTGAGGGGGTGGGGTCGATGAGGCGGGGCCGATGAGCGGGGGCGGGGCAGAGGAGAGAGGGGCGGGGCAGAAGACAGGGGGCGGGGGCGGTCAGAGAGGGGCGTGGCCGATGGGGCGTGGCCTCGGAGTCACGACGTTAACGATCCGCGAGTTGACATTCACACACGAGAGGAAACATACGGGAACACGTTTCCTCTACAGGAAATAGATTTTCATGTTAAAATGATATTTTTCATTAATGTCGAAACTTCCTGTTATAACGAGAAACTTTTAACGAGATTCAGGGATTTTTTTTTTTTAACGAAGGTTTTGTCACAAAATAAATTGATACGCTGTTCTGTAACGTAAATGTAATAAAAATATGAAAAATATTTTAAGTTTTAACATGAAAATCAACGTCGTTAAAACAAGACTATTTAATTATTGTTAAAATAAATGAATGATTGAAAACTTTAAATAAGAAAAATAATAAATTAAAACTAAACATTGATTGATTTTTGACTTAAAGTCTGAGATGATTTCATAAAACTCGTTATTATGATTTAAAAAGTTTACATTTTTGTTTTATTTTGATTTTTCTTGAATGTGATTTTTATCTTTCATCAGTTTTTTTTTCTTCTTGGCACCAATAGGCTTCCGTACATGAAGATATATCAGAAAGAAAAGCTGCTTTGTGAACTTTGAACTTCTGAGCAGCTGAACTGTAGAATAATAAATATTGAAAATAAAGTCCAGCTGGTTGTTGACTTCCTGTTTCTGTTTGTTCTGGATCCAGATGTTTAACCACAGGGGGAAGAATGAAGTATTTATACTTCAGTAGATTTTCCAGGTATCTGAACTTTAGTATTTATTTACTTTTCCTACATTTGAACACATATCTGGACTTTCTGCTCCTTACATTGTTAACCCTCCTGTTGTCCTCGAGTCAAGGAAAGGAAGGAAGGAATGATGGAAGGAAGGAAGGAAGGAATGATGGAAGAAAGGAAGGAAGGAATGATGGAAGGAGGGAGGTCAGGAAGGAAGGAAAGATGGAAGGAAAGAAAGAAAGATGGAAGGAGGGAGGGAAGGAAAGAAGGAAAAGATGGAAGGAAAGAAAGATGGAAGGAGGGAAAGATGGAAGGAGGGAGGGAAGGAAAGAAGGAAAAGATGGAAGGAAAGAAAGATGGAAGGAAGGAATGATGGAAGGAAGGAAGGAAAGATGGAAGGAAGGAAAGATGGAAGGAGGGAGGGAAGGAAGGAAAGATGGAAGGAGGGAGGGAAGGAAGGAAGAAAGGGGAGGAAGGAAGGGAGGGAAGGTAAAGAAGGAAGGAGGGAGGGAGGACAGACGGAAGGAAGGAAGGAGGGATGAATGAAGGAAAGAAGGAAGGAAAGATGGAAGGAAGGAAGAAAAGGGAGGAAGGAAGGGAGGGAAGGTAAGGAAGGAAGGAGGGAGGGAGGACAGACGGAAGGAAGGAAGGAGGGATGAATGAAGGAAAGAAGGAAGGAAAGATGGAAGGAAGGAAGAAAAGGGAGGAAGGAAGGGAGGGAAGGTAAGGAAGGAAGGAGGGAGGGAGGGAGGACAGACGGAAGGAAGGAAGGAGGGATGAATGAAGGAAAGAAGGAAGGAAAGATGGAAGGAAGGAAGAAAAGGGAGGAAGGAAGGGAGGGAAGGTAAGGAAGGAAGGAGGGAGGGAGGACAGACGGAAGGAAGGAAGGAGGGATGAATGAAGGAAAGAAGGAAGGAAAGATGGAAGGAAGAAAAGGGAGGAAGGAAGGGAGGGAAGGTAAGGAAGGAAGGAGGGAGGGAGGGAGGACAGACGGAAGGAAGGAAGGAAGGAGGGAGGAACAGTCAAAACAGACGGGTTAATTTGACCCGGGAGGACGACACGAAGGTTAAACATATTAAAACCAAACGATTGTAACTTAAAGACTTTGACATAATTTCATTAAATCATTTACGGACTGAAGTTCTTTTAAAGATGTCAAATAGTTGATTTCATTTTTAAACAGACTTTGGAGAGTTTGCTTCTTCCTTTTATTCTGATGTATGTGATATTTTCCCATAAAGAGAATTATATCAATGTGCAGCTCCATTAGAACACCACTCATATTATATATTATATTATATATTATATATATTGTAGCTTACAGTAAACTAAACTGTGTTCAGTGATTCTTTGATAAAAGAGGAAAACTCGTATTTTATGTGCCGAGAACTTTTTTGGTGAGTTTTCAAAAGAGTTAAAAAATTTAAAGATTTTTAGTTTTGCATTTAAGTTCAGATCATTTCTGAGTAGATGATTCTTGTTGAGGATTTTTAATGTGCTGAGACAAAGAAACTCAATAAAGAAAATGTCTTTAATGTTTTATATGAAGAAGTTTAATAAACACATGAAAGTGTTTATTAACTAATAATTAAAGCAGCAGATCAGATCCAGATGTGATGAGTTATTATTTCAGGTTATTGATCGACTCTTTAAAACGTGTAATGACACAAAGTGTCCAGCAGGTGGAGCCGTTGACTCATTGATGGTTATTATTGTCTGCTGCTGTTTATTCTGATCATGATTGATTGTAGAAACTCTGAATGTCACCACTGCGCTGATTGATGACGCTCCACTACTGTTTAGCCAGTGTTTTGTTTTTTTACAAGCAAAATATAAACAAGGACAACCCTCCTCCTCCTCCTCCTCTTCGTCCTCCTCCTCCTCCTCTTCCTCCTCCTCTCATCACCAGCATGAGCGCCGTGGTATTTGACAGAGAGCACAGTAGTAAGCTTTTTAATTAAATTTGTTTGTGTTAATTAACTTCTGTAAGTATGAGGAACATGTTTCACTTCACTGTCTGTATGTGATCAATAAATGGAGAAAAATACAAATAAAAGTACCTCAACCTGTACTACAGTAAAGTATAAGTACCTCAAACTGTACTACAGTAAAGTACAAGTACCTCTAACTGTACTACAGTAAAGTACAAGTACCTCTAACTGTACTGCAGTAAAGTACAAGTACCTCAAACTGTACTGCAGTAAAGTACAAGTACCTCAAACTGTACTGCAGTAAAGTACAAGTACCTCAAACTGTACTACAGTAAAGTACAAGTACCTCAAACTGTACTGCAGTAAAGTACCTCTAACTGTGGTAAACGGACGTCACAATAATTATAATCATTCAAGTTCATATTTTATTTAACATAAATCATATTGCAGTCAATGTGAACAGCTGGGGTTTCAATATACACAATAGAATCGTAACATTTAAGCCCCTCCCCTCTGTGACCCCGCCCACAATAACCCTCCCACCCCCCCAATAAAGAAAACAAAAAGACCCCTCCCCCCTTTCCTTTTAAACCCCGCCCCCCCAAATCCTTTAAACAAACACGCTGACCCCTCCCCCCTCACATCAGCCCCGCCCACCTCACGCGACGCCCCGCCCCTCTGACGCTGAGTGTTTTAGCAGCAAACTCCAAACTGATCGACGTGTTCTTGTTACTAAAAAAATCTAAGAAATCACAAGATTAGGAAACAAAAACAAGCAAAAAAGAAAAATAATAATAATAAAATTTTTTGAGGAACTTTGTGAGTCGGCTGTTCTCCGACTCACAGGCCCCTCCCACTCTGTTAGGCCCCTCCCACACTGACCACAGGCCCCTCCCACTTCCCTCCAGCTGTGGAGTAAAAGGCTGATAACTCGACGTCTTGCTTTGGGATATTTTTAAGGCGCGTCTCCAATTATCACTAAGCCCCTCCCACTCGGTTAGGCCCCTCCCACACGTACCATCGGCCCCTCCCAGTCTGTTAGGCCCCTCCCAGTCAGACTGAACATACTGCTTTCTTTGAGGAACTTTTTAAGGCGGTTCTGCTCCTATTGGATCTAAACAAGCCCCTCCAACGAAGCGCGGAGGTTGCTATGGCAACAGCGATGGAGTCACCGCAGGTTGGTGGTTTTTTTTTTGCTACAACTTCTTCTTCTTAGCAAACTCTCGCCGTTACCGTGAGGTTGCCGGGGTATCCAGCGCGCTAAAGCCGCTCTAGGGTTGCCGGGGCAACCAGCTCTATTAGTCGAAGGATGCTGAGCACAGAAAGTCCTGAGTGGACGGATCGAACGCGGTTTGTGAGTTTGGAGTTTGCTGCCGGCCGGCGTGGTCGTGGCGAGCGGGAGGGGGGGCGTGTCCTTCTGAACACCTGACCGCCGGCAGGTGTCGACGCCACACGCTAAAACCCCCCGAAAAAAAAAAAAAATCATGTAGGTATCATAATCACCATCATCATCATCATCATCAGCGTTGTGGCGTTCATCAAATCAACAGAGCAACATTCACTGATCACCCCCCCCCACCCCCCCTCCCCCCTCCATCCTAACCCTCGGCCACTGCTCGCCGTTGGCCGTGTTTTCGAGTCCAGTCAGGTGTGTCGGCGCCCCCTGGTGGCGTGTAAACGGTAGAATTCTGCGTCTTGGAAGTAAAGAGAAATATAGGGGGGGGGGGGAGGAGGAGGAGGGGGGAGGAGGAGGAGGGGGGGTGTTTTTTCATCATCATCTTTTGTTTTGTTTTAAAACAGAAAAGCGTCTTCTGGCGTGCTGCTTTCTGTCGCTGCTTCTGCCAACGAGCAGGACTGAGGAGTAACTGGGGGAGGGGGGGGAGGAGGAGGAGGGGGGTGGGGGAGGGGGGGAGTGAGGGAGCTGGAGGATCGTGGGACGCCGAGTTATTTAAGACACCTCTCGAAGTAGGTGGCGCCCACGTAGCCGCCACGCAGGGAGCGATGGACGTTCTGCTCAAAGAGCCGCCGGTTCGTCTGCAAAACTTCAGCCGCCTCTTTGTTCAATGGATCCTCAGGGTTTGGCTCCTGTGGGGGGGGGGGGGGGGGGGAGAGAAGTGACCAATCAGAACAGAGTAGGCTCATCAGGAGGAAGGGGGGGGGGCTAAAAGAGACAGGAGCTAAAACAGCCTGTTTCAGACAGAGGCTGAACTGAGCGGCTGCATAAAGGACCAGTACAAGATAAATAAGACTCAGAGTATTTATATATATAATCATTTTGTCTTTCTATCAGCTGATCATCAGGACTGTCACACTTTCAGCTTCAGTCTGTTTATAATTAACTACTGATTATTACTTTACTGATAAACATTCAACATGTTGGTTAAACTCACTAGAAATAGATACTGTAGACCGTAGATGATGGAGTTTATTGTCAGCACCGGCTTCCAGTCCTCTCTGTGGACGACAGGAGTCACGTTAAAAACATGTTAGTAACACGTTAGAAACACGTTAGAAACACGTTAGAAACACGTTAGAAACACGTTAGAAACACGTTAAAAAACACGTTAGAAAACACGTTAGTAACACGTTAGAAACACGTTAAAAACGCGTTAAAAACACGTTAAAAACACGTTAAAAAACACGTTAAAAACACGTTAGAAACACGTTAGAAACACGTTAGAAACACGTTAAAAAACACGTTAAAAAACACGTTAGAAAACACGTTAGAAAACACGTTAGTAACACGTTAGAAACACGTTAAAAACACGTTAGAAACACGTTAAAAACACGTTAGAAACACGTTAGGAACACGTTAGAAACACGTCTCTAGTGAACATGAAGCTCCGGTAACGACAGGAAGTGCAGTTTGAGTTTGGATGATTTAAAACGATGAAGTGAAATCAGACCTTAAGATATTTAGGCAGACGTTTCCCTCCAGGTCGATGTTGGGGTGGTACACCATCGTCTCACACTTTACCTTGGGGGGGTCGTGGGGGTAACCCTGTCCTACCTGCAACACACACACAGGACAGGTGAGGACAGAGAAGACAGGTGGGGACAGAGAGGACAGGTGAGGACAGATGGGGACAGAGAGGACAGGTGAGGACAGGTGGGGACAGGTGAGGACAGAGGACAGGTGAGGACAGTGAGGACAGAGAGGACAGGTGAGGACAGGTGAGGACAGGTGAGGACAGGTGGGGACAGGTG
>NC_084987.1:919090-924090 GCF_963691925.1 Scomber scombrus | reverse complement strand
ATGTGTCGGAGGTAACCGTGCTTGATTACGGTTGGTTAATGTGAGTGCGGGCCAGCGGGGGTCAGGGGGGGGGGGGGGGGGGCACATCAACCCTAACTTCCTGCTTCCTGCTTCAGCACGGTACGGATCAACTGGTCCTAGTGTGAGTGAACCTTCAGTCTGACGCTGAAACGCTTCAAATCTTCAACATTTGAGAAACTGTGTCGAGTAAATGTTTGTTTTAATAAGTAAAAACTAATGTTTCATCTTTAAAGGATCTTTATTCTTTATTTAAAGAAGAATTATTAAAGTGAATATTTTCTGTTTTAGTCTCTGTGACAGTAAACGAACGTCTGAGACATTAGAGGACGACTGGTTGGTGTTTTATTGATTAGTTGATCAGTTGATTAGTTGATTAGTTGATCAGTTGATCAGTTGATTAGTTGATTAGTTGATCAGTTGATTAGTTGATCAGTTGATCAGTTGATCAGTTGATCAGTTGATTAGTTGATCAGTTGATCAGTTGATCAGTTGATTAGTTGATCAGTTGATCAGTTGATCAGTTGATCAGTTGATCAGTTGTCTGATTGTCTTTTTTAAAGCTCGATGCAGAAACAAGAGAATCATCATTTATATTTATAGCTGCAGAAGTTTATCACTTCTGTCCTCAGAGCGCTGAATACTTTATAATACTGTAATACTGCAGTACTTTTACTGTAATACTGCATACTACATCACTATAATACTGCAGTACTTTTACTGTAATACTGCATACTACATCACTATAATACTGCAGTACTTTTACTGTAATACTGCATACTACATCACTCATAATACTGCAGTACTTTACTGTAATACTGCATACTACATCACTCATAATACTGCAGTACTTTACTGTAATACTGCATACTACATCACTCATAATACTGCAGTACTTTACTGTAATACTGCATACTACATCACTATAATACTGCAGTACTTTACTGTAATACTGCATACTACATCACTATAATACTGCAGTACTTTACTGTAATACTGCATACTACATCACTATAATACTGCAGTACTTTTACTGTAATACTGCATACTACATCACTATAATACTGCAGTACTTTTACTGTAATACTGCATACTACATCACTATAATACTGCAGTACTTTTACTGTAATACTGCATACTACATCACTCATAATACTGCAGTACTTTACTGTAATACTGCATACTACATCACTCATAATACTGCAGTACTTTACTGTAATACTGCATACTACATCACTCATAATACTGCAGTACTTTACTGTAATACTGCATACTACATCACTATAATACTGCAGTACTTTACTGTAATACTGCATACTACATCACTATAATACTGCAGTACTTTACTGTAATACTGCATACTACATCACTATAATACTGCAGTACTTTTACTGTAATACTGCATACTACATCACTATAATACTGCAGTACTTTTACTGTAATACTGCATACTACATCACTATAATACTGCAGTACTTTTACTGTAATACTGCATACTACATCACTATAATACTGCAGTACTTTTACTGTAATACTGCATACTACATCACTATAATACTGCAGTACTTTTACTGTAATACTGCATACTACATCACTCATAATACTGCAGTACTTTTACTGTAATACTGCATACTACATCACCCAAAATACTGCAGTACTTTTACTGTAATACTGCATACTACATCACTCATAATACTGCAGTACTTTTACTGTAATACTGCATACTACATCACTATAATACTGCAGTACTTTTACTGTAATACTGCATACTACATCACTATAATACTGCAGTACTTTTACTGTAATACTGCATACTACATCACTATAATACTGCAGTACTTTTACTGTAATACTGCATACTACATCACTATAATACTGCAGTACTTTTACTGTAATACTGCATACTACATCACTATAATACTGCAGTACTTTTACTGTAATGTAGTATTTGTACACTGCTGCGTTGGTACTTTTACTGCAGTTATTGATGAGTTATTGATGAGTTATTGATCAGTCTCCACCTGTCAGATGTGATCAGCTGATTCATCTCAATTCCAGCTGGCTTAGAGATCATATTAACATGTTTAATATTAACATGTTTAATGTTAGATCATATTAACATGTTTAGGGTTAGATCATATTAACATGTTTAGGGTTAGATCATATTAACATGTTTAATGTTAGATCATATTAACGTGTTTAGGGTTAGATCATATTAACATGTTTAATGTTAGATCATATTAACATGTTTAGGGTTAGATCATATTAACATGTTTAGGGTTAGATCATATTAACATGTTTAGGGTTAGATCATATTAACGTGTTTAGGGTTAGATCATATTAACATGTTTAGGGTTAGATCATTAACATGTTTAGGGTTAGATCATATTAACATGTTTAATGTTAGATCATATTAACATGTTTAGGGTTAGATCATATTAACATGTTTAGGGTTAGATCATATTAACATGTTTAGGGTTAGATCATATTAACATGTTTAATGTTAGATCATATTAACATGTTTAGGGTTAGATCATATTAACATGTTTAGGGTTAGATCATATTAACATGTTTAGGGTTAGATCATATTAACATGTTTAGGGTTAGATCATATTAACATGTTTAATGTTAGATCATATTAACATGTTTAGGGTTAGATCATATTAACATGTTTAGGGTTAGATCATATTAACATGTTTAGGGTTAGATCATATTAACATGTTTAGGGTTATAGCAGCCTGCAGCACATTGTGTGTTTGTGTAGTTAGCTGTTAGCTGCGTGCTAACATGAGTCTGATGGATGTTTTTATGTTTTCACATGTAGCACAGAGGCTAGCTGCTAGCTGTTAGCATGCTAGCTGTTAGCATGTGGGAGTTATGAGGATATATGTGAGTTTACAGCCGGTGGAGGCAGCTGTAGTCTCTGTGTAGTCCCTGTGTAGTCTCTGTGTTGTCTCTCTCTGGTCTCTCTCTTGTCTCTCGGTGTGTGTGAGCACTGCTAACCTTTCTGTATCCGGAGCTGGGCCGCGCTGGCTTTCTTCCCCCCGGAGCCGCTCCTGTTGCCTCCTGCAGATTCCTCGTCTTTCTTCTGCTGCTTCAGGGAGAACAGCTTAATCATCTTCACTTCTGGAGTCACAGCACGTCTGGACTGTGTGTGTGTGGTGTGTGTTTGGGCGGCAGGGAGAGTCTCAGCGGGTCAGATCCGTCCGAACAGCACCGGGAGGAGGACGAGCCGGTGCGTCTCTAATCACACCGAGGCTAACACCTAGCAGCTAGCTAGCAGGTGTTACGGAGGATCTGGTGACCCGGATCACTCAGAGACCCGCTGTAGAGTTTACACACTTTAATAACAATAACATAACAATACCACAATATAAAAGTACTGCATTACATGTTGAAATACAAACATTACCAGCTAGATTAACTTAAAGTATTAAAGTATTAAACTAAAAGTCTGTGTCTGATATATTAAACTAACCCAGCTAGCAGGTGTTACGGATTATTTGGTGACCCGTCAGATTCAGTGACCTGCTGTATATACTCTTCATACTTTAACCCTTAAACAGGCAGGAGCTGAAAATAACATGTTAATTATTCTTTTTATTTACTTTGATGTTACTAGTTATCTCATATGAATCTCAGTAAACATTTACACAAATACATTTTAAAATATTTTGCATATTAAGGTATAAATAAATGTGTATATTTATTTTTTTGTTTAACCCTTAAAAGCATGCATATGAACAAAGTAAATAAAAGGAATAATTAACATGTTATTTTCAGCTCCAGTCTGTTTTAATAACAGTAACATAACAAAACCACAATATAAAAGTACTTTATTACAAGTAATAATACAAATATTACCAGCTAGACTAACTTAAAGTATTAAAGTCAAAGTAAACTTCATCCAAAATATGTGAAAGAGCTTCCTGCAGCTGTCAGACTGTAAAACCAGCACTGCTCCTAGTAAACCAGCAATGCTCCTAGTAAACCAGCAATGCTCCTAGTAAACCAGCAATGCTGCCAGCACTGCTCCTAGTAAACCAGCAATGCTCCCAGCACTGCTCCTAGTAAAACAGCAATGCTCCCAGCACTGCTCCCTGTAAACCAGCAATGCTCCCAGCACTGCTCCTAGTAAACCAGCAATGCTCCCAGCACTGCTCCTAGTAAACCAGCAATGCTCCCAGCACTGCTCCCTGTAAACCAGCAATGCTCCCAGCACTGCTCCCTGTAAACCAGCAATGCTCCCAGCACTGCTCCCTGTAAACCAGCAATGCTCCCAGCACTGCTCCCTGTAAACCAGCAATGCTCCCAGCACTGCTCCTAGTAAACCAGCAATGCTCCCAGCACTGCTCCCTGTAAACCAGCAATGCTCCCAGCACTGCTCCCAGTACAACCAGCAATGCTCCCAGTACAACCAGCACTGCTCCCAG
This sequence comes from Scomber scombrus, assembly GCF_963691925.1. Taxonomy (NCBI): domain Eukaryota; kingdom Metazoa; phylum Chordata; class Actinopteri; order Scombriformes; family Scombridae; genus Scomber; species Scomber scombrus. The sequence goes on along the minus strand of NC_084987.1, from coordinate 919,639 downwards.
TAAACCAGCACTGCTCCCAGTACAACCAGCACTGCTCCACTGTGATTGTTTTATTATTATTATAATTATTATATTATATTATATTATTATTATTATAATTATTATATTATATTATATTATATTATATTATATTATATTATATTATATTATATTATATTATATTATATTATTATTATTATTATTATTATTATTATTATATTATTATTATTTAATGTTAAATTACTTTAATTGTTTTGTTTTATTTTGTTATTATAGTTTTTTTAGCTCCTTTGTTTGTTTATTATTGTTGTTATTTTGTGTTGTAATGTTATTGATCAAACTGTTTGTTTTGGTATTTATTTAGTTTTATTTTGGAGAGGGTGTTATAGCCACTTTGATCCACACTCCATTCCAGTAGGTGGCGGTAATGCACCAATTCGTTGTTTGCCAACTGTCATTAAATAGAAGAAGAAGAAGAAGAATACGCTTGTCCCTACGTCATCAGGAATAAGCCAATCAGGTCTCTCCTGGTGACGCCGCGGATATTTGAAAACAACATGGCGGAAGTAA
>NC_084987.1:906590-914090 GCF_963691925.1 Scomber scombrus | reverse complement strand
TCTCCGTGGTCTCCCTGAACTCCTCCCACCGTCGTCTGCTGCTTCCTGCTTCCTGCTTCCTGCTTCCTGAGCCAGCCGGGCCCTAAAGGCTCAGATGACCTTCCAGCTGCAGCTCTGAGCAGCTTCCTCCACATCTGAGGTCCTGAACATGGTCCAGTCTGACTCCATCAGCCTCCCCGGGGATGCAGGAGAAGTTCCTCCGGAGGTGGGGGCTCCGCCAGACGTTCCCAGTTCACCCTCACTACTGGTTTAGGGTTACGCCCTCTCATGGGGCGGCTGTAGCTCAGGAGGTGGAGCGGTTCGGTTCCCGGCTCCTCCTGATGAGCAGGAAGCTGAGTTAATAAAGAGCTTTGAGTGGTCAAAGAGACTAAAGTGTTACATAAGTAGAGTCCATTTAGTCCATGACCCCCACCTGATCCACCTCAGCACCAGCTGGTGATCAGCTGACAGCTCTGCAGGTCTGATGACATCACTACAAAGTGGATCATGGACCTTTAAGGTGTTCTGGTTGCAGGTTCTGACCCTCCTGATGCTGGATCATGGCTAGCACACAAGTCCAATAACACCACACCACTCAGGTTCTGATGGGGCCGTTCCTCACCCCCCTCCCCCTCCTCCACTCCGCTCAGCCTGAGTTTGTCCAAATATTAAAATAAAAATGTTGTAAAAGTTAAACTAAAGTTATAAAAGTGACAATTTCTCTTGTTTGTGTTTCAGCCTCAGAAAACGGACCTGCGGCTCACTGACTGGCTGCTCTTCCTCCACAGCAGCCCGCTCATCTGACCTCACCTGTCTCACCTCTCACCTGTACATGATGTCACTGTCTCACCTGTACATGATGTCACTGTCTCACCTGTCTCACCTGTACATGATGTCACTGTCTCACCTGTCTCACCTCTCACCTGTACATGATGTCACTGTCTCACCTGTCTCACCTCTCACCTGTACATGATGTCACTGTCTCACCTGTCTCACCTCTCACCTGTACATGATGTCACTGTCTCACCTGTCTCACCTCTCACCTGTACATGATGTCACTGTCTCACCTGTCTCACCTCTCACCTGTACATGATGTCACTGTCTCACCTGTCTGTCCCCTGTATATATTCCTGTGTGAGCTCACAGCAGATGTTATAACTCATGTTCTGATGTTAATGTGTTCAAACTGAAAATATAAAAAAAACTGAATAGAAACTGCAGTTCTGCTGTTTGACCACCAGGAGGCAGCGTCCCTCCACCTACTGCTGTACACTGACACACACACACACACACACACACACACACAGTTACATATATTTACACACATGAACAAAAGAAAAACATCCAGACAACAGAAATAAAACTCATTTAAAGGATGAAGTAGTTCTGAGCATGTGCAGCAACTCTTCACCAGATAGTTCAACTACATTATAAATTATTTAAATACAAACAAAATGAGTTTTATTTCTGTTTAATATTAAAGGATCATAAATCTGTACTGATGTATATTATATCACAGTATTATAACGTCTTATTTTATGATGTTTTATAGTTGATTCAGTCTGTGTTCGTTATTGTATTAGTTTATAAGTTATACATGTTATATAATATATCTTTATATCAGTATAAAACATGTATAACATATATAACAGTATAATATATATATCAGTATAAAACATGTATAACATATATAACAGTATAATATATATATCAGTATAAAACATGTATAACATATATAACAGTATAATATATATATCAGTATATAACATGTATAAATGGTAAATAGACTGTTATAGCTCTTTTACTCTACGTCCTGCTACCATTCACACACCGTTGGCATAGCAACGGGAGTAATATGGGGTTAAAGGTCAACATGCTGACTGGAGGAGCCGACCTCCTGATCCAGTTATACATATTTATATATAACTGTTATATTAATATATATATTTATACAGTATATAAGTTATATTAATATATATATTTATACAGTATATAAGTTATATTAATATATATATTTATACAGTATATAAGTTATATTAATATATATATTTATACAGTCTATAAGTTATATTAATATATATATTTATACAGTATATAAGTTATATTAATATATATATTTATACAGTATATAAGTTATATTAATATATATATTTATACAGTATATAAGTTATATTAATATATATATTTATACAGTATACATTTTCTGTGAAATGTTCATTAATCTGATTTCATTAATGTTCCGTAAATAAGAGACGACGTCAGTTTATCAGCTACGAGCAGAATGAACCTGAGCTGCATGTGTTCTTCTGTGGGAGGAACCTGAAGAACCTGGAGAACCCAGAGAGAACCCAAAGAGAACCCAAAGAGAACCTAGAGAGAACCTGGAGAACCCAAAGAGAACCCAAAGAGAACCTAGAGAGAACCCAGAGAGAACCTAGAGAGAACCCAGAGAGAACCTAGAGAGAACCCAAAGAGAACCCAAAGAGAACCTAGAGAGAACCCAAAGAGAACCCAAAGAGAACCCAAAGAGAACCTAGAGAGAACCTGGAGAACCCAGAGAAGCAAAAGAGAACCCAGAGAGAACCCAAAGAGAACCCAAAGAGAACCTGGAGAACCCAGAGAAGCAAAAGAGAACCCAAAGAGAACCTGGAGAACCCAGAGAAGCAAAAGAGAACCCAGAGAGAACCCAAAGAGAACCCGGAGAAGCAAAAGAGAACCCAGAGAGAACCCAAAGAGAACCCAAAGAGAACCAAAAGAACCCGGAGAAGCAAAAGAGAACCCAGAGAGAACCCAAAGAGAACCTAGAGAGAACCTAGAGAGAACCCAGAGAGAACCTGGAGAGAACCCAAAGAGAACCTGGAGAACCCAGAGAAGCAAAAGAGAACCCAGAGAGAACCCAAAGAGAACCCAAAGAGAACCAAAAGAACCCGGAGAAGCAAAAGAGAACCCGAAAAACCTGGAGAACCCAGAGAGAACCTGGAGAACCCAGAGAAGCAAAAGAGAACCCAGAGAACCCACACACACATGAGGAGAACATGCAGAACCCAGATCATCATCATTAAATGTTTAAAAACAGTAAAAACATTTAACTTTTATTTAAAAAAAAAAAAGAAAAACAGAAACTATGAATTATTTAAATATTTAATAAACTAAACGAACAATCAGTCAAATAAATAACAGACGGGATCGTTTGTTTATATTTATATTTTATATTTAACGTCTTTACAACATAAAACAGATTAAAATACATCAGAATAAATCATTTCAAACAGAATGCCCTCTCCCCCCCCTCCCCTCCCCCCTCACACACATTAACTACTTATATTTATATATTTCACACAGTTCAAGTTTACTGGATATTTACAGTGTTTATATTTCTGCTGCATGTTTGTTAGAGACGCTCCCGCCTGCGTCTCATTGGCCGGTGGAGCTGTCCGTCACTGCCAGGCTGCCGTTCTATTGGCTGAAGGCAGCTGGACTCAGATCCTGATGCTGTTTAAAGTTTTAAAGTAGAACGATGAAATTAAGACGTGAAAATGATATTTTAAAAAAAACTAAACTTCCTCTACAGTGAGTCTGTTTGTCTGTTTGTTGGAAGTTTCTGGATGTTTACTTCCTCCTCATGTTTTGTTTCCTTGTCCGCAGCATTGTTTAAACCCCATGTGGGCCCCCTTGCTGTTGCCATGGTGACCACCTGTGTTTGCCCATATGGGGTCTAAGTGGGATCAGAATGGACCTTAAATGGGACCATTCAGCCCACATGGACACAGCCTGCATTTAAGCCATGTTTGTGCTATGTCGGGGGGGGGGGGGTAACGCTGTCGTCATGGCGCCGCTGCCCCCCCCTCCCCCCGTCCATCGGTGACATCATCAGGCGTCGATGCGGAAGGACAGCAGCTTCTCAGAGTGCAGGTTGTTGAGCGTTCGCAGGTCCGGCAGCTTCAGCAGCAGCTTGGTGAAGCGCTGCGAGTCCATGTTGGGATGGCGGTTGCCGGGGGCGACGGTGGACTGGTTGACCAGCGAGCGCAGCGCCCGGATCAGGTTCTCCTGGAGCTGCTCCACCAACGGCACGCTCTCTATCCCAAAACGGTCTGAGGGCGCGAAGAAGAAGAAGAAGAAACTGTTAGAGACCCGAAGAAGAAATCTTTACATCTTTACATCTTTATATCTTTACATCTTTATATCTTCAGGTTTTGGACAGTTTGAGATTAAAGGAGGAATTTAAAGATGCAGTTTTGAGTTTAAAGCATTAAATCAAACATTGATCTGTAGAATAACTGATCATTAAATCAGCTGGAAACATATTATTAGTATATTTAGTATATTAATCCATTTGTGACAAAAAAAAATTAAAATAACTTGACTTAAACCAACTCATTTATTTACTGTAATTAATATTTTAATGTATTTTAGTGTTTTTAATGTTTACGTTGTTTTTCATCACAGAATCAAACCAATCAAAATCCTCGCTGCTTAAAAACAAGAAGCTGCTTTTAACATTAAAATGAACTTTCACGTGCACTTTTACAACATGCACTGCTAACATGTAAAGAGTGAACTGTGATGATGAAGGTGATGAAGGTGACGCTCCTCCTCCTCCTCACCTGCAGACACCAGCACCACGGCGGTGAACAGACCCAGCTCCTCTGGGCTCAGCTGCAGCGCCGCCAGCTTGTGGCTGAAGTCGAACATGGCGGCGAGGATGCCGCTCATCCCCATCGCCCGCAGCTCCTCCAGCCTGTAGGTGGCGCCGGAGAGGAACGTCACCGTCTGCTCCTTCACGTTGAACAGCGAGGAGAAACGCACCATCAGCACCTGCGAGGAAGAGGAGCAGAAGACGTGTTGAAAAGGAGACAATGCTGCAGTTCCTCTCGGTGGCCACTGGGGGCGCCATGGAAACGGCTACAAGTCACTATTTATTTATTTTACACATTCAAAGGTAATATTATTGCTTTATTAACTACGACGGAGTATTAGGACCATACTAAGAGGGAAAATAAATAAATAATTAAATAAAATGTTGGAAAAGATTACGACTTTATTCTCGTAATATTACGACTTTATTCTCGGAATATTACGACTTTATTCTCGTAATATTATGACTTTATTCTCGGAATATCCCGACTTCATTTTTCGCAATATTACGACTTTATTCTCACAATATTACGACTTTTTTCGTAATATTACGACTTTATTCTCACAATATTACGACTTTTTTCGTAATATTACGACTTTATTCTCGCAATATTACAACTTCGTAATATTCTGTCGCAATATTACGACTTTTTTTCGAGAATAAAGTCGTAATATTACGAGAATAAAGTCGTAATATTACGCCTTTTTTTCTCGTAATATTACGACTTCATTCTCGTAATTTTTTCCAAAAAAAAGGAAAATAATTCTCTCAGTCTGGCCCTTATACTGCGTCGTAATTTAACCCTTAAACAGGCAAACATGGAAAATGAGAAGTGAAAATTAATTTTGAGTATCATTTAAAAAATACTGGTACCAATCCAAGTATCCCTAAAGTGACACTGGTACCAACTGAGTACTTTGTATGGATTCATTTAAAAGGTCTGGACTCTAATTTAATTTAGAGAGACCCAACATCGTACCTCGAAGGTTCCGGCCTTCAGCAGCGTGACCCGGTCGTTCTGGGTCAGAGAGCCGAACCCTGGGATGTGTTTGGCGAACTCCACGACCTCCCTGACGGCGGGGGTGAAGGACAGAGAGAAGTCCTCCCAGATCTGCTGAGGATGCTTGGAGGGGCTGGCGTGAGGCTGCATGTTCATTGGACAAGCCTGGAGAGAGAGGAGGGGGCGATCAATACATCAATACATCAATACATAAATATATCAATACATCAATATATCAATATATCAATATATCAATATATCAAAGGGTCAATTAGGTTTATATTAGTGTCCATGAGGTTTAATTTAAATTTAAAGGGTTAAAATGATAAAATAAACGTATGAATAACTTCACACATTCTTTTTTTGTGGACCCAGCATCAAATTTCTGCTTTTAATCCATTTAGAGAGAATATATTAGAGGATTATGGTAAAAATGTCTAAGTGGTGTAACCATAAAAACTTTGTACCAAATAATTCAACTCGCTTCCCAGGTCAAATTGACCCCGTCTGTTTTAACTGTTCCTTCTTTCCTTCCTTCCTTCTTTCCTTCCCTCCCTCCTTCCTTCTTTCCCCCGTCCTTCCTACCTTCCTTTCCTTCCTCCCTTCCTCTCCTCCCTTCCTTCCTCCCTCCTTTCCTTCCTTCCTTCCCTTCCTTCTTCTTCCTTTCCTTCCTTCTCTCTTTCTTTCCTGCCTCTCTCTCCCCTTTCTTCCTTCCTCTTTTCCTTTCTCCCTCCCTCCTTCCTTCCTTCCTTCCTCTTATCCTTTCTCCCTCCTTCCTTCCTTCCTCTTTTCCTTTCTCCCTCCCTCCTTCCTTCCTTCCTTCCTTCCTTCCTTCAATTATTTGTTTCCTCCAACAGAAGGAGGTGGTGCCCCTTTATTAACGAGAGCTTATTGATTAAACATCCAAAATGTATTTATTCTAATTGTTTATGATCAGCTGATTGGTTCTCACCAGCATGATGTCTGGCCGGTTCTTCATTGGACAGTTCTGCCCCTGAGTCACATGATCACTGAGACCGTCTCCTCCAATCAGATTACTGTTATGGAAGCCCCGCCTCCTGTAACCGTGGTGATGTGGCGTGATGTTTTGGCTGTTGTCCGGCGGCAGGCAGTGCCCGGTCCCCAGGTTGTTGTTATGGCGGAAGATGGTGTTGAGGCCGTTGGCATGGAAACCGTTGGGGCATCGGTTGGGCCCCCACTGCTCCCCCTCCCCCCCCCCACTGTTGGGGGCGTGGTTGTTATGATGCTGCTGCTGAGGCGGAGCGTGGGGATTGGTCAGTTTGTCGTGAGCGTACAGGAAGGTCTCGCGGTACGCGCGGGTGATGGCGCCGATGGTGGAGTCCACGCCAGCGCCAGGGGGGGGCGAGGAGGAGGAGGAGGGGCTCTGACAGGGGGGAGGAGGAAGAGGAGGAGGAGGCGGTGAGGAGGAGGAGGAGGAGGGAGCAGGAGGAGAGGGAAGCAGGGCCGAAGGCTGAGGGGTGATGGTCACTGCTGGGGACGGGGAGGAGGAAGAGGAAGAGGAAGAGGAGGAAGTTGAAGAGGAAGTGGAGGAGGAAGAGGAAGAGGAGGAGGAAGAGGAAGAGGAGAGGCTGGCGGGCTGGAAGTCGTTCTGCAGCTGGTTGTTCATCATGTTGCTCATGGCGCTCTGCATCTCAGCGAGGAGACGCTGCTTCTCACGCTTAGGGATCCGGCCGAAACGAACAGCTGAGGACAGAAGAGAAGGAAGAGGAGGAAGAGGAGGAGGAAGAGGAGGGGGAGGAAGAAGAGGAGATACTTTAGTTAATAGTTGTAGTTTTTGTTCATATGACTCAACAACATGTTCTACTGAAAGGAAACTGATAGCTCTGTAAAATGGTGACAGACAGGTGAGACACAGACAGGTGAG
>NC_084987.1:886590-901590 GCF_963691925.1 Scomber scombrus | reverse complement strand
GACGGTGTGTGTGTGACGGTGTGTGTGTGTGTGTATGTGTGTGTGTGTGTGTGTGTGTGTGTGTGTGTGTGTGTGTATGTGTGTGTGTGTGTGTGTGTGTGTGACGGTGTGTGTGTGACGGTGTGTGTGTGACGGTGTGTGTGTGTGTGTATGTGTGTGTGTGTGTGTGTGTGTGTGACGGTGTGTGTGTGTGTGACGGTGTGTGTGTGTGTGACGGTGTGTGTGTGTGTGTGTGTCATGAAAAGTCTCCTCTAAAAGCTGCTGTAAGTGCTCCTGAAACGTGACCCGCTCATCAACTTTCCCCTCCGTGTTTCTAGCTCTACATGTTGTCTGTGAGCCTGTTAGGAAGCTGTGAGTCTGTTAGGAAGCTGTGAGTCTGTTAGGAAGCTGTTAGGAAGCTGTGAGCCTGTTAGGAAGCTGTGAGCCTGTTAGGAAGCTGTGAGTCTGTTAGGAAGCTGTTAGGAAGCTGTGAGCCTGTTAGGAAGCTGTGAGGAAGCTGTTAGGAAGCTGTGAGCCTGTTAGGAAGCTGTGAGCCTGTTAGGAAGCTGTTAGGAAGCTGTGAGCCTGTTAGGAAGCTGTTAGGAAGCTGTGAGCCTGTTAGGAAGCTGTTAGGAAGCTGTGAGCCTGTTAGGAAGCTGTGATGAAGCTGTTAGGAAGCTGTGAGCCTGTTAGGAAGCTGTTAGGAAGCTGTGAGCCTGTTAGGAAGCTGTTAGGAAGCTGTTAGGAAGCTGTTAGGAAGCTGTGAGCCTGTTAGGAAGCTGTGAGTCTGCTAGGAAGCTGTTAGGAAGCTGTGAGGAAGCTGTGAGTCTGTTATGAAGCAGTGAGCCTGTTAGGAAGCTGTGAGCCTGTTAGGAAGCTGTTAGGAAGCAGTGAGCCTGTTAGGAAGCTGTGAGTCTGTTAGGAAGCTGTTAGGAAGCTGTGAGCCTGTTAGGAAGCTGTGAGGAAGCTGTGAGTCTGTTAGGAAGCTGTGAGTCTGTTAGGAAGCTGTTAGGAAGCTGTGAGCCTGTTAGGAAGCTGTGAGCCTGTTAGGAAGCTGTGAGTCTGTTAGGAAGCTGTTAGGAAGCTGTGAGCCTGTTAGGAAGCTGTGAGGAAGCTGTTAGGAAGCTGTGAGCCTGTTAGGAAGCTGTGAGCCTGTTAGGAAGCTGTTAGGAAGCTGTGAGCCTGTTAGGAAGCTGTTAGGAAGCTGTGAGCCTGTTAGGAAGCTGTTAGGAAGCTGTGAGCCTGTTAGGAAGCTGTGATGAAGCTGTTAGGAAGCTGTGAGCCTGTTAGGAAGCTGTTAGGAAGCTGTGAGCCTGTTAGGAAGCTGTTAGGAAGCTGTTAGGAAGCTGTTAGGAAGCTGTGAGCCTGTTAGGAAGCTGTGAGTCTGCTAGGAAGCTGTTAGGAAGCTGTGAGGAAGCTGTGAGTCTGTTAGGAAGCAGTGAGCCTGTTAGGAAGCTGTGAGCCTGTTAGGAAGCTGTTAGGAAGCAGTGAGCCTGTTAGGAAGCTGTGAGTCTGTTAGGAAGCTGTGGGTCTGTTAGGAAGCTGTGAGCCTGTTAGGAAGCTGTGAGGAAGCTGTGAGCCTGTTAGGAAGCTGTGAGCCTGTTAGGAAGCTGTGAGTCTGTTAGGAAGCTGTTAGGAAGCTGTGAGTCTGTTAGGAAGCTGTGAGCCTGTTAGGAAGCTGTGAGGAAGCTGAACTCAGAGCAGCTGCAGACAGGCAGAGACATTCAGACAGCTGTGTGTGATGACGACCAATATTACACTTCTGCTTTATCTTCCATTTAACTTTAGACACTGTGAGCCTCTTAATGCTTCCTTTTCCTTTTCTTATGAGATACAGCATCTGATTTATTAAAGAAAGAAAGAAAGCTGCTCCTCCTTTAGTATCTGTAAGCTGCTGGGAGCATGAAGTAAAGCTGACATGAAGAGTTTTTATCTTTAACTTGAATTTAAAGAGTTTCCTGTCTGACAGCAGCTGTAAACAGACTTACAGGATAAATGATGACGAGCATGAATCATGTGACTTAAACATCAGACCTGTGTAAGACAGACACACACACACACACACACACACACACACACACACACACACACACACACACACACACACACACACACACACACACACACACACACACACTCAGGTGAGGCGGAGACTGAATTACGTAATGAGCTGAGTGTGAGCAGCAGCCAATCACAGCTCGCCGAGCTCAGTGAAAACAAAGCGCACATGGCCCGGTTTGCAGCTCCATGTGAACCGGCAACGGCTGCTATAGTAGCGGGAGCGCGCATGCACTCACGCGCCCGTGCACACACACATCCCTGATCCACCTGAAACCCACCGACGGACCGACCGACCGACCAACCGACCGACAGACCGCTGTCATCATGTCCCAGTTCCCCGAAACCCGGAATCACACACACACACACACACACACACACACACACACACACACACACACACACACACACACACACACACACACACACACACACAGAAACAGACACACACACACACACACACACACACACACACACACACACACACACACACACACACACACACACACACACACACACACACACGTGTCTGACTCTTTACATTAAACTTCCCCCGGTGACCGTGCACGAGCCTGTATTTGGGGCAGTAAGAGCTCCGCGTAACTGTACTATCAATACATATAGAGATGCATTAAAACTGTGCAGGCTAATCAATCACTAATCAATCACTGATCAATCACTGATCAATCACTAATCAATCACTGATCAATCACTGATCAATCACTAATCAATCACTAATCAATCACTAATCAATCACTGATCAATCACTAATCAATCACTGATCAATCACTGATCAATCACTGATCAATCACTAATCAATCACTAATCAATCACTAATCAATCACTGATAAATCACTAATCAATCACTAATCAATCACTGATCAATCACTAATCAATCACTAATCAATCACTGATCAATCACACTCAACTCAACTGATCGCTGCATAAAGAGCCTCTGCTGCTTTATTTGATGATTGTATTGATTGTATTGATGTAACTGCTGCTAAATGACTCATTTCACTAGATAATAATAATAATAATAATAATAATAATAATAATAATAATAATAATAATAATAATAGTGGTTCAGAATAAACAGTCACAGATTTTATTTTTATGGATGCTGTCTGAAGTCGCCCCTGGTATTGATCAGTTGTATTGATCAGTTGCATTGAGCTGTTAAGTGTCACAGTTTACCTGCTACAGCTGACTGACACACACACACACACACACACACACACACACACACACAGACACACACACACACACACACACACACACACACACACACACCTTGTATTTATTGATTGATTGATTGATTGATTGATTGATTAATGCTCCATGTCGTCACTCCTCGTGCAGTCTACCTGACATCACACGTGACATTTAAACACAATTCAAAGCTCTGAACCTGCACGCGCTGCACACCTGAGCGCACGAGCCGGCACACACACACACACACACACACACACACACACACACACACACACACACACACACACACACACACACACACACACACACACACACACACACACAGCGCGCGCACTGATTTGATTTTGGGGTAAAGGAAGAGGAAGAGGAAGAGGAAGGGGGGTTACCTGTTGTGTTGTTGTTGTTGTTGTTGTTATTGTTGTTTGCTTCCATGGCAGTTGTTGTCATCCTGAACTGCAACAGAATCACGCACGAGAGGTTTTTGTAAAAATCAGGGATAGTTTCCGGTCCTCAACCCGCATCACGCGCACGAAGAAGTCCAAAAAACCAGAAAATATCAAATGTGCAGAAGAAGGAAAAGTCCTCTCCTGCTCCTCTCACTGACTTCCACTGAGTGTCTGCTGTAACGGGAACGCGCTTCTTTCTCGCGAGCGTGCGCAGACACCCCTGCCGGATGATGACGTGATGCGCGCGGGGGGCTGCCGCGGGCTGCTGTGCCCGCACGCGGCAGAAAACGGGACCATGTGACCGCGGGGAGAGCCTCGTGCCCCAGTGACACAGTTTCCCGCCCTCCCCTCTCTGTTTAAATCACCGAGCACGTGGAGCTGCCTGCACGCTCTCCGGCACAGAGGGATTGTGGGAAATGTAGGCGGAGGGTTTCACAATAAAATACATTTTATAGACAATATCTTTTATCTCACCAATATTATTCATGTTATTGTGAATTATTATTATAATTTATTGATTTGTTAATTATATTTATAAGAACGTCTTTACCTAAGTTTTTCATCTTTGGTCGGACACTAATTTTTACAAAGACAACATATTATATTATCCTCTGACTACTAATTAAAAAATGGGCATTTAGGTTTAATACGGATGCAACGTTCGGTGTGCGTCACGGTTTGTAGGCCACGGTAACGGTAACGGTACGGTTTCTGTATCTTAATATTATTTTAACTCTAACAGTCGGTTCTTTGCCTTTTATATTTTGAATCAACAGAATACTAATACTCACACTAGCAGAGGCAATATTAAATACATATATGCATTATAATTCAATATAGACTACATTAACAATATAGGGTTATATTAAGGTTAGTTTGGGGTTATTTTAACCCTTACATACCATTCAGGTCAAATTTGACATTTAACAGCTTGTAAAAACACCCCAAACTTTTCCTAAAGTGGCCCAAAATGTTTTCAAATGTTATACTTTGTGCTCCAGATGTTTATCCATTGAGGCTGTTCTGGGTCAGATTATCTCCGTATCTATTGACATGTGTTTTAGTGAAATGAATAGTTAATAGTTTTAATAAGATAGTTGTTATGAGGATGTTATGATGTAGCAGTGAAGACTGATGGCTCTAATGGTTCTACAATAAACCCCACAGCTCCATAAAGCTCGATTTACCTTTACATTAAATACATTTCCATCCTTATTGCTATGTTATATTTTCATGTCTGAGGTAAAATAGGACCTGATATTGTGTGATAGGAGATGTTTAGTGGTCTCTCTCTCTGCTCTCTGACACATGAATCAAGGTTTAATCACATTTATTGATCAGTCAGTGAGACTATTGATGCTTTCTAAACACATCTGGGCTTCAATGTTTGGTAGAGACGCTTTTAATGAGAGGATTCTTAGACTGGGTAAAAATTGACCTGGAACATACAGCAGAGGTGTATAATATGAACAGTATGTAAGGGTTAAAGATATAAAAAGACATTTAAACACTGGGCTCTTGAAAAGGATGTTACATACTGAACCATAGACTGTATATAAGAAATGGACGTAACATCCGTGACGTCACCCATTGGTTTGTGGACTGCTGCTCGGAGGCCAATAGTATCGGATCTGAGCAGCGCCATCTTGAAAATTTCAGGTGCATGCTGGGAAAAATAAAAACAGGGATTCTACTTATATGGGCATCAGGAGGAGCATGAGGCGCCCTCCTGAACCTGTGAACCAATCAACCTGTCAATCACCACGTAGCCACGCCCTAATGCATACCCTGCTTTATCGTCACATATAAAATCAGGGAGGCCAAAATGTCCCAAATGAACATCATACTGCATTGAAGAAGGCTTTAAACTAGCGATTGAGACCATAAACACATTTTGAAAACGTTTACTGAGGTTAGAAATCAAGTGAGAAGTTGGTGAATTCTCCATTGACTTGTATAGAGACGGAAGTCCTTTTGACACCAAAACGGTCGCCCCCTGGTGGCCTTTTGATAGAATGCAGTTTAAGTTACTTCCGTGTTGGCATCATTTCAGAGGAGCGGAACTCCCCGCCTGTACTGAACGTGGGTCCTTTACTTTGAGCTGAGTTCGCTCGCCGGCTGCAAGCTAGAAGAGATGTGGGGAGTAAAGGTAACAATGGTGCCAGTGGTAATGGGAGCACTGGGAGCTGTGGGCCACAAACAAATCTGAGGTCTCTGTCCAGGAGACTAAGATACAACAGAACCCTCAAACTCCCAGGCCTATGGTAGGGAGGGAAATATCTGGCTCTTTAGCTGCTAAATGCTCCACTATGTTCACCAGCTAGTCTACAGATAACTGTGTTGTTTGCTGTTTGGTGCTGAGCAGGTAGAGCACTGTGGCTTTTTACAGCTTTTTCTCTGAAAACGACGCTATGAGAGCGCTGAGAGTGGACCACAACACTGACAGTGAAGACTGTGGAGGGACAGAAATATGTTACAGAGGATTTAAAGGGAACACTGTGCATTCTTTCAAGTATTACCACAGTCAGTATTACTTAATTCAAATGTAATGTCTGCAATGATTGAGCAGTTTATTGACTTAAATCCCCTGTCTGCAGCATTCCGACTTACAACTATAGTTTTTGTTGACTTTGACTCACAGCACTGCTGAGCCGCAATAACAACCATAAAACACCATCAAAAATGAAAAAATATGAAACTTACACAGAAGTTATTATTTATTACACTGTATTACTGTAAATATTAATGTTTTCAAGAGTGATTCAACAGTAAATCCTTCAGTCATTGATCAGATATAACTTCACTGCGTCAGTTTACACCAAACATTAGAAACAGCATGTGACCAGAAGTATGTGGACAGTCCAACAAGTCAAAACACACAGTGGACAAGTTCAAGTTCATGAGGCCGAGAAAAGTCCAAGATAATAATGAATGATAACTGTTATGATGACAACGAGCACAGAGTCACATGTTCAGCTGTTACATATGTGTGTCATGTTGGAGTGTCCTCATACTTTTGTCCATGTAGTGTGTCTCTTCAGATGAATCAGTTTTTCTCTCATTGGAAGTTAAAGGATCCTCTCTGACTAACCAGACTCTGCAGATTCCTTCTCACATCACTGAAGTGCTGCTGAATCTCACGCTTCTGCCGCCCGTACCTGTGATCATAATATGGCTTTAAAAAATCGTCAGGGTTGCAGACAAATTCAAGAGTGTGCCCTTGTGAATGTTCATCCATCAGAACTGTATTTCTGAAAGGAATGCCTGTATCCACTATTCTTGCCATGCTGCACTTCTTCTTAATCATCTCCTCGTGTTCAGTGAACAGCTGGTCCAGCTCGCTCTGGTAATCAGAGAGGAGACTCTTTACCTGGTCGCAGGTTTTTCCTCCCAGTCTCACCAGGTGAACCAGCATGTGGATGTGGAAGGCCGCTCCGTTCACCCAGGCCTTCAGAGCATCAGTCGTCATGTGGCCGTCCCTCAACATGGAGTTCTTCAGCTTGGTGAGCGCCTCGCTCAGCTTGTGCTCGATCCGCTCCAGGTCGCTCCTCAGCTCATGGCGGTTGTCGATGTTCATCCTGATTCTCTTCAGACACTCATCGATCAGATCCCAGACCTCGGAGGCTTTCTCCTCAGCAAACACACAGCGCAGAGCATCCTTCACGCTGTCCTCTGGTGGACTGAACGACACGATGTCGATGAAGACGGCGATGGCGAGCGCTCCGAGGCCGGCCAGCTCAGGAGCGGATGTGAATGCTCCCAGCTTCTCCACCAGGTCCTTGATCCAGTCTGCAGCGCAGTCACCCGCCTCCATCCTCCTCTCATAGTGTTGTTTCAGCATGTCTGAAGAATGCAGACTGCAGAACTTCACGATGTTCTGATTGACTCTCACATCTGGACCATCGCCCAGTTCACGCACAGACTTGTCAATTTGTTCCTGCTCACTTGGTCCGTTCCCCATCGTGTGGTTGTCACGGTCAGATGATGATGATGATGTGGAACACTGAAACACACAAAATGAACACAGTTAATTGTGGTTCTGCAGAGCTCAATGTAAAAATTCTCTGGTAACAACCTGAACATTTTGTATTATTCTTATTTTTTAGACTTTTTGGTGGACTTCCTGCATGAACTGCCTGCTTCAGGTCCTTCCTCAGTATTTCTGTAGGATGAAGGTCAGGACTTTGACCCAGCTGTTACAAATCAGACATTTGGTAAAACGACTTGTGTGTTTGTTGTCGTCTTATTTCATGATGCACTTCCTGTTGAGCTCCAGGTCATGGATGGATACCTCGACATGTTCCTGTAGAATTTGCTGGTACAACTCAGAACTCAAAGCTCCATCAGTGACTGCAGGCTGTCCCGGTCCAGACGCAGCGAAACAGAACCAAACCATGATACTACCACCATGTTTCACAGATGAGAGGATGTTCTTTAGTTTGAATGCAGTGTTTGATCATCACCAATCAAAATGCTTCTCATTCAAACCCAAAAGCTTGATTTTGGTCTTCATCTGTCTGCAGAACATTTTTCCAAATGCAAACCAGTCGATAACAGCAATGTTCTTTTTGGAGAGTGGTGTCTTTTTTTTTTTTGCAACTCTGTTACACACACCATTGGTATTCAATATTCTCCTGAAGGTAGACTCATGAACATTGACTGTAGCCATTATAAGAAAGGCCTTCAGTTTCCTAGATGTTACCCTGGATTCCCTGTAACGCTTCATCTAATTATGAAAAATGCATCAAATCACATTTATTTACAGTCTACGTCAACGTTTGCACACGATGGTCAACAAACAGAACACAAGTTTTAATTTCAATGAAATACTGCTGCAAACCATTGCACTCACGTTATGGTCCTTCAGCCTCTCTTGAGCACAGTAATAAATCAGTAACTCTCGTATATATTCGTTTCCTCACAGTGTTCCTCATATTTATAGACTGTGCTGTTAAGTTAATAGTTATAAACCACTGAAAACTCAGAGTTGATGAGCTGGTTAATATCCAGCTTCATAGTTGTGGTTGTCTGGACGGCCAGATAATGAGAAGACATCCTCGTCTACCTGCTTCACAGTACAAACATCCAGTTCTTCTCCCCACTCCCTTATCTTTATGTGCATGGTATGTTTTTATCAGACCACACACACACACACACACACTCACACACACACACACACACACACACACACACACACATACACAAATAAGTAACTTATTGCAACTACACAAACGGGTCTATAGGTTTCTAGCCACGTGGAGGAGGGCTGCTGCAGCACGAATAAAAACTAAAAACTGTAGTTTAAAATTTAAAAGTAGAGTTTAAGTCTGTGTCCTCTGTGCTGTTAAGTTTATAACTTATAAACATAACAGCACAGAAGAAACTCTGCAGAGCAAACAGACTGAAACTGATCTAAATCCTGTTATGAAACAAGCTGAACTCAGCTTTGGACGGAGCTCCACAGATCCTGTAAACATATTTCATATGAGCTCCTTTTGTCATGTTTTCATGTGTAGAAATCCTCCTGCTCTCTGTTCTTGTTTCTGTTAATAAAGTTTGAATTTCAAACAGACTTCAGATCAGTTTCACTGCTGCTCTAAAAGAGGATTCCAGTGTTTCTGTATCAGAACAGGAAGAGCTGAAAAGATTATTAATAAACATTCAACCAGAAACATTTGAAAAAGATTTACCTCTGCTCAGGTTTCTGCAGACTCACTCTGGTCAACACTTCCTGTTTCCTCTCAGCTTTATGGCTTCAATAGTGAAACTTATATTAGAGCCTCATAAACAGACTGCTGGCGCCCCCTGCTGGTACTCCTCTGTAGTTTTAGCTGGACTTTGACTCACAGCACTGCTGAGCCACAATAACCATAAAACACCATAAAATCACAGAATATGAATAAGAAAATAATATGAAACTTACACAGAAGTGTTGGAAATGATTATTTATTACACTGCATTACTGTAAATATTAATGATTTCAAGAGTGATTCAACAGTAAATCCTTCAGTCATTGATCAGATATAACTTCACTGCATCAGTTTACACCAAACATTAGAAACAGCATGTGACCAGAAGTATGTGGACAGTCCAACAAGTCAAAACACACAGTGGACAAGTTCAAGTTCATGAGGCCGAGAAAAGTCCAAGATAATAATGAATGATAACTGTTATGATGACAACGTGCACAGAGTCACATGTTCAGCTGTTACATATGTGTGTCATGTTCATAGACTGTATATAAGAAATGGACGTAACATCCGTGACGTCACCCATTGGTTTGTGGACTGCTGCTCGGAGGCCAATAGTATCGGATCTGAGCAGCGCCATCTTGAAAATTTCAGGTGCATGCTGGTAAAAATAAAAACATGGATTCTACTTATATGGGCATCAGGAGGAGCATGAGGCGCCCTCCTGAACCTGTGAACCAATCAACCTGTCAATCACCACGTAGCCACGCCCTAATGCATACCCTGCTTTATCGTCACATATAAAATCAGGGAGGCCAAAATGTCCCAAATGAACATCATACTGCATTGAAGAAGGCTTTAAACTAGCGATTGAGACCATAAACACATTTTGAAAACGTTTACTGAGGTTAGAAATCAAGTGAGAAGTTGGTGAATTCTCCATTGACTTGTATAGAGACGGAAGTCCTTTTGACACCAAAACGGTCGCCCCCTGGTGGCCTTTTGATAGAATGCAGTTTTAAGTTACTTCCTGGTTGGCCTCATTTCAGAGGACCGGAGCTCCCCGCCTGGTCAAAACACACAGTAGACAAGTTCAAGTCCAAAGACCCAAAATATCAAGTCTGAGTCAAACCGTCATGAGGCCGAGAAAAGTCCAAGATAATAATGAATGATAACTGTTATGATGACAACGAGCACAGAGTCACATGTTCAGCTGTTACATATGTGTGTCATGTTGGAGTGTCCTCATACTTTTGTCCATGTAGTGTGTCTCTTCAGATGAATCAGTTTCTCTCTCATTGGAAGTTAAAGGATCCTCTCTGACTAACCAGACTCTGCAGATTCCTTCTCACATCACTGAAGTGCTGCTGAATCTCACGCTTCTGCCGCCCGTACCTGTGATTGTATAACGCTTCAACATGTTTGTCAAAATCGCCGTAACCAATATTGTAACATGTTCCCATTTCATCCACAAAATAGGGAGGAGGATCCACAACGGCTGGGATTGTTGCAGACGATTCCAGCGAGCACTTATTTTCAATTATCTTCTTCTGTTTTTTGAACAGCTCATCCAGCGCCTCCTCGTAATCAGAGAGGAGTCTCTCCACTGGGTTACAGGTGTTGATCCCTCCCAGTCTCACCAGGTGAACCAGCATGTGGATGTGGAAGGCCGCTCCGTTCACCCAGGCCTTCAGAGCATCAGTCGTCATGTGGTTGTCCCTCAACATGGAGTTCTTCAGCTTGGTGAGCGCCTCGCTCAGCTTGTGCTCGATCCGCTCCAGGTCGCTCCTCAGCTGGTGGCGGTTGTCGATGTTCATCCTGATTCTCTTCAGACACTCATCGATCAGATCCCAGACCTCGGAGGCTTTCTCCTCAGCAAACACACAGCGCAGAGCGTCCTTCACGCTCTCCTTTGATGGACTGGACGACAAGATGTCGATGAAGACGGCGATGGCGAGCGCTCCGAGTCCGGCCAGCTCAGGAGCGGATGTGAAGGCTGCCAGCTTCACCACCAGGTCCTTGATCCAGCCTGCAGCGCAGTCACCCGCCCTCATCCTCCTCTCATAGTGTTGTTTCAGCATGTCTGAAGAATGCAGACTGCAGAACTTCACAATGTTCTGATTGACTCTCACATCTGGACCATCGCTGAGGTCACTCACAAACCTATCAATTTGTTCCTGCTCACTTGGTCCGTTCCCCATCGTGTGGTTGTCACAGTCAGATGATGATGATGATGATGATGATGATGATGATGTGGAACACTGAAACATAGTAAATGAAATCAGTTAATCGTAGCACTCTAGAGCTGAAATGATTTGATGATTAATTGATTAACAATCAATCAATCAATCAATCTTTATTTATAAAGCGCCAAATCCCAACAAAGTTATCTCAAGGCTCTTTCCACATAGAGCAGGTCTAAACCGAACTCTTCAGGTTTAATTTAAAGAGACCCAACATTCACACATGAGCAGCACTTGGTGACAGTGGAGAGAAAAAACTCCCTTTTAACAGGAAGAACCCTCAGAACCAGAACCAGGCTCACAGTGGGAGAACATCTGCCTCGACCGGTTGGGGTAGAGAGGAAGGAGAGAGGAAGGAGAGAGGAAGGAGAGAGGAAGGAGAGAGGAAGGAGAGAGGAAGGAGAGAGGAAGGAGAGGAAGGAGAGGAGAGAGAGAGGAAGGAGAGGAGAGAGAGAGGAAGGAGAGGAGAGAGAGGAAGGAGAGGAGAGAGAGAGAGGAAGGAGAGGAGAGGAAGGAGAGGAGAGGAAGGAGAGGAGAGAGAGAGAGGAAGGAGAGGAGAGAGAGGAAGGAGAGGAAGGAGAGGAGAGAGAGGAAGGAGAGGAGAGAGAGGAGGGAGAGGAGAGAGAGGAAGGAGAGGAGAGAGAGAGAAGCAAATTGAAAATAAACATTGAAGCTAGTAGGTCCGAAGAAGATTTATTGGCAGCACTTAAATAGTTTAAATCTTTATTAAATTATAATGGTCAAAAATGATCGTTTAGCAGCTAAAACAATTCTTGTATTTTTTCATTTTTCAGTATATTTAGTTTTGGGCCTTACAGTATATGTGCACTTATATACAGGGTTGGGAGGGTTACTTTTAAATTGTATTCCGATACAGTTACTAGTTACTTGTTAAAAAATGTAGTCAGCAACGTAATCCAAGTACCATAATATTAAAGTACTGTAACTCAATTACCTACCGTTACTTTAGGATTACTGCAATACCAAATACAATAAGGGCCACTTTCTTTTAAAATAATAACATCTAATTGACAAAGACCAGCGAAAATACCCAAACGCAGTCAGGGAGGAGACATTAATGTGTTCAGAGAGTCGGTGCTAACTAAAGGCGAAATCTTCAGTCTGACTCTGGGTGTACTTAAATTAATTGCAGATCTGTGTAAATGTGCAAATGAACATTAATTGCCATTAGATCCGGATCGATCTGGTGTTAATGAAGTTACCACTGCTGTACCGCGTGCGTAAATGCGCACAGCCCTTTTGTCAGTTTGGAGACACACTTATTGTTTCAGCTGCTGAATGATGCTGCAGCCAGCTGCGACATACAGCCAGCTGCGTGTTGCTCTCAGTTGCAGATTAGCACAGAATAGGTAGAAATAAAACGCAACACATAGCGATGCAAATACTGCGCAATTCACGGTGTTGTAACATCCTCTGGTAAAACATGTGATGAACCAGCGCCTGACCCGCTGGCTGTGTGGAGTCTGAGTTTTCTTTGACCAGTGACTCACTGTCAGGTCAAAACGTTACACACACACACACACACACACACACACACACACACACACACAGTCATATGAGTGGAGAGCAGTAATGTCCGCTACAAGCTGCCATCAACTCAAGCTCTCTTTTAACTGCGAGTCTTTGGGAGTGACACAGAGCAAAACAAACATACCTGCCAACTTTTAAGTTCAATGTGTGTGATGCGTGTGTACGTGCGCCTGCTGTGCGTCATGCTATCATCCTCTACTCAGACCATCGTGGATCAGAGAGATAATGGGCCAGATACAAGAATATGTTCGTATTGTTCTTCTAAAATCTGTCGTACTATTTTAATAATTAAGTAATAATTAATAAATAGAACAATGTTGTGTGACGATCATGTGCATTACAGCAAAACACTGCAGAAACTCTCATTACACTTAAAATAAGACTCTTCACTTGTTTTTAAACAACTTTCACTTGAAACAAGCTCAATCTGCTGTGGAGCAAGTTCTTTACACAGAAAATAAAGGGACTAGAGAATAAAGTGACTAGAGAATAAAGGGACTAGAGAATAAAGTGACTAGAGAATAAAGGGACTAGAGAATAAAGTGACTAGAGAATAAAGTGACTAGAAAATAAAGGGACTAGAGAATAAAGGGACTAGAGAATAAAGTGACTAGAGAATAAAGGGACTAGAGAATAAAGGGACTAGAGAATAAAGTGACTAGAGAATAAAGGGACTAGAGAATAAAGGGACTAGAGACACCCTTCAGGAAAGGAGCACATCCCCTGAATTGCACCGCGACTAAACACGACGCGATGGAGAGACGCAGAGTGCATCGTAGTATAAAGTTCTTTATTGTAAAATGTGTTTTAAAATTGTAATCCTGATAAATAATCCCCATTTAAAAAAATGTACCTGTAATTAGATTACATCTATTTTTTCTGTAACTGTAGCGGAATACAGTTCCCTTTTTATTGTATCCTAATTACGTAACGCCGTTAGTAAGTAGGGGTCCGCGCCCTACACGTGACGCAGAAGCATCAACATTCTCAAAATTCAAATTCAAACAAATAAAACCAGAAATCAACGGTCGTATTATCTGCCCTACTGTGGAAGACAAAGAAATAAAAGCCTTTCATGTGTAGAAATCCTCCTGCTCTCTGTTCTTGTTTCTGTTAATAAAGTTTGAATTTCAAACAGACTTCAGATCAGTTTCACTGCTGCTCTAAAAGAGGATTCCAGTGTTTCTGTATCAGAACAGGAAGAGCTGAAAAGATTATTAATAAACATTCAACCAGAAACATTTGAAAAAGATTTACCTCTGCTCAGGTTTCTGCACTCATTCTGGTCAACACTTCCCGTTTCCTCTCAGCTTTATGGCTTCAATAGTGAAACTTATATTAGAGCCTCATAAACAGACTGCTGGCGCCCCCTGCTGGTACTCCTCTGTAGTTTTAGCTGGACTTTGACTCACAGCACTGCTGAGCCACAATAACCATAAAACACCATAAAATCACAGAATATGAATAAGAAAATAATATGAAACTTACACAGAAGTGTTGGAAATGATTATTTATTACACTGCATTACTGTAAATATTAATGATTTCAAGGGTGATTCAACAGTAAATCCTTCAGTCACTGATCAGATATAACTTCACTGCATCAGTTTACACCAAACATTAGAAACAACATGTGACCAGAAGTATGTGGACAGTCCAACAAGTCAAAACACACAGTGGACAAGTTCAAGTTCATGAGGCCGAGAAAAGTCCAAGATAATAATGAATGATAACTGTTATGATGACAACGAGCACAGAGTCACATGTTCAGCTGTTACATATGTGTGTCATGTTCATAGACTGTATATAAGAAATGGAC
>NC_084987.1:839090-881590 GCF_963691925.1 Scomber scombrus | reverse complement strand
TTGGTTAAATTCAGTGCAATGATTTTAAAGTGTTCATAGCTCAGCTATTAATGAGTTAAATTATGACTCATTCATTTATAAATTATTTAGTTGATTAATCAATGAATAGTTTGATCAGTTTATTATTTAATGTTTTAATGACATCATGTTTAATGTGTAATGATTTGAAGCAGCTGATATTTATGAACCTGGTGAAAAAAGCTCGTTATAATTAAAGTTCACATCGTGACAAAACGTATCAAATGTCAGAAAAAGCTGCAACCGGCACATTTTCATCATGTTTGCATTAAAATGTATTAATAAATATTTGATGTTATTTGTGGAAACGTGCAGGAGAAGACAGCAGAGTTACTGAGTTATGATTATAAACTGCAGCGTCACTATTTTAATGTTAATAAAAATTCAAATATGACATCACAGGAAGACTTTCCAGGTATTGAGCTCTATTGATCAGTGTGAATTAAAGCTGCAACAATTCAATTACTAATCAAAATAAATAAGATCTGCAGATATTCTATTAACCGATCGATCGTGTTGTCAGAAACGTTCTTCACTGTTTTCGGAGCTTTTGTGGACAGAATTCAATAAATATGATCGTTAATGACTAATAATTGTGTTTATTTTTATGTGAGTAGTTAATAATGAGCTGTGTGTGTTTCCTGCAGCGAGGAGGCGATGAGGAAGGCGGGAACCGCTCACACCAAGTCCAGCAACGACATGGAGAACCACGTTTACGTCAAAGCCAAATCCAGAGTGAGTACCGAGCGGTGTCACCGAATTACACCAAGCTTCACTGTATCTCACCAAGCTTCACCATATCTCATCATGTCTCACCATATCTCACCATGTCTCACCATATCTCACCAAGCTTCACCATATCTCACCATATCTCACCATATCTCACCATGTCTCACCATATCTCACCATGTCTCACCATATCTCACCATGTCTCACCATATCTCACCATATCTCACCATGTCTCACCATATCTCACCATATCTCACCATATCTCACCATGTCTCACCATATCTCACCATATCTCACCATGTCTCACCATATCTCACCATATCTCACCATATCTCACCATGTCTCACCATGTCTCACCATATCTCACCATGTCTCACCATATCTCACCATATCTCACCAAGCTTCACCATATCTCACCATATCTCACCATGTCTCACCATATCTCACCATATCTCACCATATCTCACCAAGCTTCACCATATCTTACCATATCTCACCATGTCACACCATGTCTCACCATATCTCACCATGTCTCAACATATCTCACCATATCTCACCATATCTCACCATATCTCACCATATCTCACCATGTCTCACCAAGCTTCACCATATCTCACCATATCTCACCATATCTCACCATGTCTCACCATGTCTCACCATGTCTCACCATGTCTCACCATATCTCACCATGTCTCACCATATCTCACCAAGCTTCACCAAGCTTCACCATATCTCACCATATCTCACCATGTCACACCATGTCTCACCATATCTCACCATATCTCACCATATCTCACCATGTCTCACCATGTCTCACCATATCTCACCATGTCTCAACATATCTCACCATATCTCACCATGTCTCACCAAGCTTCACCATATCTCACCATATCTCACCATGTCTCACCATATCTCACAATATCTCACCATGTCTCAACATATCTCACCATATCTCACCATGTCTCACCAAGCTTCACCATATCTCACCATATCTCACCATGTCTCACCATGTCTCACCATGTCTCACCATATCTCACCATGTCTCACCATGTCTCACCATGTCTCAACATATCTCACCATGTCTCAACATATCTCACCATATCTCACCATGTCTCACCATATCTCACCATGTCTCACCAAGCTTCACCATATCTCACCATATCTCACCATGTCTCACCATGTCTCACCATATCTCACCGTATCTCACCATGTCTCACCAAGCTTCACCATATCTCACCATATCTCACCATGTCTCACCATGTCTCACCATGTCTCAACATATCTCACCAAGCTTCACCATATCTTACCATATCTCACCATATCTCACCATGTCACACCATGTCTCACCATATCTCACCATGTCTCACCATATCTCACCATGTCTCACCATGTCTCACCATATCTCACCATGTCTCACCATGTCTCACCATGTCTCACCATATCTCACCATGTCTCACCATGTCTCACCATGTTTCACCGTGTCTCACCATATCTCACCATGTCTCACCATGTCTCACCATATCTCACCATGTCTCACCATGTCTCACCATGTCTCACCATGTCTCACCATGTCACACCAAGCTTCACCGTATCTCACCATGTCTCACCATGTCTCACCGTATCTCACCGTATCTCACCATATCTCACCATGTCTCACCATGTCGCATTTTATGTATTTAATCCTTTTTCTGAGTCTGAACCAGCAAATAATTGCCAGAAAATTATAATTCTTTGAAGCTGGAGTTTTTATTGGACCTTCTGACAAATCATTTAAACATTATTAAAATAACACTTTGCATACATGAGTTTTATTTTGCATCATATTTGATGCATAAAGCTGAATATGAGCAGTATGTAAGGGTTCAATGTCTCTGAGTTGGGCTGTTGTCTTCTCTGCAGGAGGAGTATTTATCTCTGGTGGCGAGGCTCATCATCCACTTCAGAGACATCCGTGAGTATCTGAGATGTTAATGTGTCCTCCTGCAGGCGGCTGTGTGTTGGTACATGTTGGATGCAGGAAGGTGAATCTCTGACAGACTTGTGTCTCATTTACAGACAAGAAGGCTCTCGGAGGTCCAGGTAAGTGGACTTTGATGTGTTGAGTTTTCCTTTGCTGTCTTCTGTCCTCTGCTGTCTCTTCCAGACTCATGGTGTTCATGATTTCTGCTGTGCATGTCGGAGCTGCGTAATATTGTCTGTTGTCCCTTCTGCTAGATCCCATGAATGCCCTGACTAACCTGACAGGGGTTGGAGGGGGCCCGGGCGCCATCGGCATGGGGCCTCGCCCCACCGGTGCTCCTGTGGGTGGCATGGGGGCCATGGGGCAGATGCAGATAGGCCAGCATGCCATGGCAGGGGTGGCTGGAAACCCACAAGCCAGTGAGTGTGTTTCCTCCATGTGGTGTGTTTGATGCACATCTGCAGAGCGTTCAGTGGGTGCTGGCTGCGTCGGCATCAGAGCCGGTCTTACTTTCAGTCTCCGCTTTGGCCCGTTGTGTGTTTGAAACTCCAGACGTCTCTTCAGTCTGCCGCAGCACCATAAACGCTTTCTGTCCTTCACCTCCGTCTCCTCTGCAGTAGGGGGTCCGGGCCAGATGCCGATGCAGCAGATGGTGCAGGCGCAGCAGCAGCAGCAGCCCATCCAGTTCCAGCATTTCCAGCAGGCCCAGCAGCAGCAGAACGCCATGCAGCAGCACCACCAGAACCAGCAGCTGCAGCAGCTGAGGGTGCAGCAGCAGCTGCAGCACCACCAGAACCAGCAGCAGCAGCTGCAGCAGCAGCACCAGAACCAGCAACAGCAACAGCAACAGCAGCAGCAGCAGCAGCAGCAGCAGCACCAGAACCAGCAACAGCAGCAGCAGCAGGCCCAGAACCAGCAGCAGCAGAACCAGGTACACAAGGTGGTGTCCCTCCGGGGCCACGAGAGGGTTCTTTAGTCCAGAGTGACTTTACAAGGCAGGAAACTGTCAGGGCCCCAAACAGCTATAAATTATTAATATTCTAACTTAAAGATATACAGCTGTATATTTATTTACCTGACAGATAAATGTGACTGATTATGTTTCTTATTTACTCACAAAATATAAAATATGATGAATTATTATTCATTAAACACTAATTAGCATTATATAAAACCTTTCTGCTAATGATTCTCTCTCTTTACTTTTAACTAAAATGTGAATGCAGGACTTTTACAGTATTTTCACAGTGCAGTAAAGATTGCAGAAGGCGTCATAATCAGCCTGTTAGTCCTCTGTGAAGCTGTGCTGTCATGGCAGCAAGTGTTTAGGATCATTAGTTAATAAAGTGATAAAGTTGGTGATTAAATATTATTTTAAATGCATTTCTGGAGAAACCAGCAAAGAAACTTATTTTGAGACGCAGGGCTGAGCGGACGCACACACAAGAAACTGTCAACTTTTATATTTTAGTTTCTTGACTTTAAATCGTATATAAAATCTTGTTTCTGCGTCTTCTTAAAGTCCGTGTAAAGTAAGAATAAATATGTGTTCTGAGTTTGACATACCACAGAAAAGTGTGTTGTTAACCACCCTGCCAAATTTGAATGATTAAAAAAATCGGCAAATATATGAAATTAGGCTTCAAAGTTGTGTAATAGTCTGCCTATTTCTCTGCTCCCAAACCCTGTGGGAGTGGCCACCGAGTCCGCTGAAGCCCCGCCCCCTACCAAGTGTCACCTGTCAATCAAAGTCACCTCTTCTACCAGAAACATGGACGCTAGGTCTGAGAGCTTTCTGCTGCTAACTCAGCTGCTAGCTCGGCAGCTAACTCGGCTGCTAGTTCGGCTGCTAGCTCGGCTGCTAGCTCGGCGGCTAACTCGGCTGCTAGCTCGGCGGCTAACTCAGCTAACTGGCTAACTGTAGACTGTAGTAGTAGTAGTGTGCGCTGAATGTATTTATACCTCTACAGCAGCAGGGCGGGTTTATGCTAAGCCTAGCTCCACAATTCAAATCTAAATGGTTGAAATGCTTTTTAACCTTTTATAGAAATACATGTATGACCTATTTAATGTGTTTAGAAGAAAATGTGAACAAACCTTCACAGTGGTGGTTTGTGCTGCTGCGAGCGGTTAATAAATGAAGATATATTATTTTCATGTGGAGATAAATGCTGAGTGATGCAGTGATGCTGTACCTCATCTATTAACACATATTTAAAACAAATACATCGTAATATATACCCACATATTCTACAGTGACTTTACGTATTATTAAACATCTCTTTATATTACGTTACGCTGGGTTTCCAGAACAAAGATTACAGTTAGAAACCTCCACCAGTCCAAAGTTTAGAGACAGTTTTTTCATTCAAAAGAAGGTGACCAAACTTTTGACTGATGTTGTAAATTAGTTCTGGGTGATGTGGAGAAAATCAAATATCATGATATTTTTAACTTTATAACTCGATATCGATATTACAACAATATAGTAGAGATGAGTATCGGTGCTTTCTCTAAATATTAACACAATAATAATCATCAGTTTCATGGATATAATGACTTTAGGATAAAAGCAGATAATAAACAACTAGAACAATCGGATCTGAGCAGCGCCATCTTGGAAATTTCAGGTGCATGCTGGGAAAAATAAAAACATGGATTCTACTTATATGGGCATCAGGAGGAGCATGAGGCGCCCTCCTGAACCTGTGAACCAATCAACCTGTCAATCACGACGTAGCCACGCCCTAATGCATACCCTGCTTTATCGTCACATATAAAATCAGGGAGGCCAAAATGTCCCAAATGAACATCATACTGCATTGAAGAAGGCTTTAAACTAGCGATTGAGACCATAAACACATTTTGAAAACGTTTACTGAGGTTAGAAATCAAGTGAGAAGTTGGTGAATTCTCCATTGACTTGTATAGAGACGGAAGTCCTTTTGACACCAAAACGGTCGCCCCCTGGTGGCCTTTTGATAGAATGCAGTTTTAAGTTACTTCCTGGTTGGCCTCATTTCAGAGGACCGGAGCTCCCCGCCTGGTTCCACTTAGGGAGGCAGAATAATGATAATGTGGGTAAAAGCTTGAACAGTTCAGAAAATAACATCATTTTACTGTAACGTTGCCTTTAAAACAAGGTAAAACACCTTTGATATAACAACAATAACTAGTCTCATATCAGAATATCGATATAATATCAAGATGTTGCCCAGCCCTACTACATTACAGCTACACATTTAAATGTTTAATTTGGTAGATTTAAACATTCAGGTTTATAAAATTGAAACCTTTTCTCCTGTTTTTGTGTCTAATTGACAAAACAGGAATAAGATTATTTAAACTGGTTCAGTATTGAGTGTATTTATTAAATTTTCACTTGGGATGCACCGAAAATTTGGCCACCGAAAATCTTCGGCCGAAAAAGGCCCATCAAACTAAAGAGATCAGCTCCTCTGATGCATCTGTAGCAGACGTTATTGCAGCACTAAAGTGTAGTTCACTCTTAGAGTCTGTCAGCACACGTTTCACTGAGATCTATTTGGATTCTCTGCACTTCATTGCGACTGTACTTGATCCGCGTTATAAAGATCATTACTCGGATCATGTGGGATTAAAGCAGCGCGCACCAGAAATGATCCGGGCCGCGATGGATGCGGAGAAGCCGGTTGGAGGGGTCTCTCTCCTCTCCTTCCTCTCTCCCTCCTCTCTCTCCTCTCCTTCCTCTCTCTCTCCTCTCTCTCTCCCCTCCTTCCTCTCTCCTTCCTCTCTCTCTCTCCTTCCTCTCTCTCCTCTCCTTCCTCTCCTTCCTCTCTCTCTCCTCTCCTTCCTCTCTCCTCTCCTTCCTCTCTCTCTCCTCTCCTTCCTCTCCTTCCTCTCTCTCCTCTCCTTCCTCTCTCTCTCATTCCTCTCTCCTCTCCTTCCTCTCTCCTCTCTCTCCTCTCTCCTCTCCTTCCTCTCTCTCCTCCCTCCTCTCTCTCCTCTCTCTCCTCTCCTTCCTCTCTCTCCTCTCCTTCCTCTCTCTCTCCTCTCCTTCCTCTCTCTCCTCTCCTTCCTCTCCTTCCTCTCTCTCTCCTCTCCTTCCTCTCTCCTCTCCTTCCTCTCTCTCTCCTCTCCTTCCTCTCCTTCCTCTCTCTCCTCTCCTTCCTCTCTCTCTCATTCCTCTCTCCTCTCCTTCCTCTCTCCTCTCTCTCCTCTCTCCTCTCCTTCCTCTCTCTCCTCTCTCTCTCCTCTCTCTCCTCTCTCTCTCTCTCTCCTTCCTCTCTCTCCTCTCCTTCCTCTCCTTCCTCTCTCTCTCCTCTCCTTCCTCTCTCCTCTCCTTCCTCTCTCTCTCCTCTCCTTCCTCTCCTTACTCTCTCTCCTCTCCGTCCTCTCTCTCTCTCCTCCCTCCTCTCTCTCCTCTCTCTCCTCCCTCCTCTCTCTCCTCTCTCTCCTCTCCTTCCTCTCTCTCCTCTCCTTCCTCTCTCTCTCCTCTCCTTCCTCTCTCCTCTCCTTCCTCTCTCTCTCCTCTCCTTCCTCTCTCTCCTCTCCTTCCTCTCTCTCTCATTCCTCTCTCCTCTCCTTCCTCTCTCCTCTCTCTCCTCTCTCCTCTCCTTCCTCTCTCTCCTCTCTCTCTCCTCTCCTTCCTCTCTCTCCTCTCTACTCCAACCGGTCGAGGCAGATGTTCTCCCACTGTGAGTCTGGTTCTGGTTCTGAGGGTTCTTCCTGTTTAAAGGGAGTTTTTTCTCTCCATTGTCACCAAGTGCTGCTCACTTGTGAATGTTGGGTCTCTTTAAATTAAAACCTGAAGAGTTCGGTTTAGACCTGCTCTATGTGGAAAGAGCCTTGAGATGACTTTGTTGTGATTTGGCGCTTTATAAATAAAGATTGATTGATTGATAAATGCAATGGTACTAATAATTGGCATAATCATTTCTTTCTGTGCTTCGGTTTTCTGCCTTGGTTTCCCTATTTTCGGTTTTCGGTTTCGGCCAAGACTTTTCATTTCGGTGCATCCCTAATTTTCACTCATTACAGGAATAGTAGACAAAGAACAAGTAAGGTGCCAAAGAGTCTGTTCACAACAAGGCAAACATGATCAGTATGAATTATTACATTGAGCTTCACCTGAAGAGTCTAAAAGATCAACATCAAGCTGTGATGTCACCGTAACGATGAGCTCATTAAAGCCTCTTTAGCCCCTTATCATAAATGTAAGTTTAGGGAATTTAACATTGTGTCCAGGCAGTGAATTAATGTGCCTTTCATGCAAATGTCTTCAAATTTTGAAGACCTTCAGACAATCACACAAAATCATGAAATCAAAGAACGCTTGTGTTGATTGGCTGTGAGGTCATACCAACAGTCATATTTCAGCTCTGGGTGATAATAGTAGTGTTGTTTTTGGCGGCCTGTTTTAATTTTAGTCTTAGTCTAGTCTTTGTGTCAAGCTGTCATTTTAGTTTTTATTAGTTTTAGTCAAGTTCATACTTTTTATTCTAGTCAAGTTTCAGTCGACTAAAAGTCTGATTTAGTAAAAATGATCTGTGACTATTTTAGTCTCTTTTTAGTAATGCAATTCTATTTAACCCAGTCAATATAGTATAAGTACCTAGTAGTATAGACCATTTCACAATACAAACAAGGTTGTCTTATTATTATATTATTATTATTATAGACTCAAGAATAACCGTGGCTGGCCGGCCATCGGTCCCGTTCTCTGTGTCAGTTGTCTGTAATTAACGCTAACCTTCGTTAACGCCAAGCTTCGTTAACGCTAACCTTAGTTAACGCTAACCTTCGTTAACGCTAACCTTCGTTAACGCCAAGCTTCGTTAACGCTAACCTCAGTTAACGCTAACCTTAGTTAACGCTAACCTTTGTTAACGCTAACCTTCGTTAACGCTAACCTTCGTTAACGCTAAGCTTCGTTAACGCTAAGCTTCGTTAATGCTAACCTTAATTAACGCTAACCTTCGTTAACGCCAAGCTTCGTTAACGCTAACCTTAGTTAACGCTAACCTTCGTTAACGCTAACCTTCGTTAACGCCAAGCTTCGTTAACGCTAACCTCAGTTAACGCTAACCTTAGTTAACGCTAACCTTTGTTAACGCTAACCTTCGTTAACGCTAACCTTCGTTAACGCTAAGCTTCGTTAACGCTAAGCTTCGTTAATGCTAACCTTAATTAACGCTAACCTTCGTTAACGCTAACCTACCGCAGCTGCATCTTCTAAATAATGCCGCGAGTGGGGATTGAGGAAGTGACGTCGAAGTGAGACACAGGAAACAGAAATACTGCAAAATAATAATAGTAACAACAACGCGACTAAACGA
This sequence comes from Scomber scombrus, assembly GCF_963691925.1. NCBI lineage: Eukaryota > Metazoa > Chordata > Actinopteri > Scombriformes > Scombridae > Scomber > Scomber scombrus. Next base: position 872,566 of record NC_084987.1, on the reverse strand, counting down.
GACAAAATATAACGTTATAACATTTCGTCTCGTCTCGTTTTAGAGACATTTTAGCAGAGTTTTTATTTTGTAAACCACATTTAGTCTCGTTTTTATTCGTCAACAATATCGCATTGTATATTTAATTATAGTTATCGTCACATGACCAGCATTTACGTTGCGTCTCGTCTCATTTTCGTCACGTGATAAAGGTTCGTTGACGACGATATTTAGTCATAATTTTCGTTGATGAAAGCAACACTAGCTAATAGGATGGATTACAGGCATACAGAGACCCGAACTCTAACGGACCCGGAGAATTTGTTCCGAGATCCGAGTGAGTCCGACATTTAAACCAAAAATTACGTTCCCGAACCCGAACGGACCCGAGGAAATTTGTTCCGAGATCCGAGTGGTTCCGACTCTTCCGAGATGTTACGGACCCGTGAAATGTGTTCCGATGTCCGAGTAGTTCCGAGATCATTTATGCCCGACCCGTAAAAAGGATGAATAGTTGTTGTAACTGTAGCTTGTCTGAAATAAACACCCAAAGCTCTTCAGATAGGACGGAACGAACCTTTCATCATGAATTTACCGCAACATAAAGAAACCCTATTTTTAGATAAATGAGTGTAACTATAACTAATAATAAACTAAACTTCATTGTATTTCATGTAGTTAACATAACAACGCTGACTGACTTTCTCGGTTTTACACATTTTAGCGAACAGATCCGGGACCCGAGGTTGTAAAATCCAATCCGACCCTATTTGACTACAGAAAAAATGGACCCGGATAACCTCTATTCCATACTACTTGGTATCCATTTATTTTGGTTGATACCTTTTTAAAGGTACGGAGTCGTTGCACCTACAGGTCAATTCATGCTTTCTGCTTCTGCGTTTCGTCGTCCGTTTGTGTTTTTGCCCGAAAGTGACCACAGCGAGGAAAGTGTGAGATCTGCCGTTATCCACATTTATACAGTTCGTCTTTAAAGGAATAACAAAGACACTGAAATGGTAAAAGGAAGCAGGAAGCAAGGAGCGGCGCTGCGGGCGGGAGTGCCGACACACCTCCCTTTATTTCAATGCTGGATTGGCTCTCCGACTTCATTAAACATCGTTCGATGGATTCGAACTTCCCGGCGGAGGTAATGTGAACTATTAAATCATCAAACTGGCTCCAAACAATACAAGCTAGCCTCTGCTTAGCTTATTGTTGTGAGTGTGGTTGGCATGATTAGTATGGCATGAAATACCCCTAATGCATCTGTATTATAAGTGTTATTCAGACTTGACATCATTAAAATATGTTACTGTGATGTGTTTCAGTCGAAGGGCGTCGCTGTTGAACAAGTCCGTCCCCGTTCAGAAGGAAACGTTCCTCTGCCTGCTCCGTCAGAACCATCCTCATCCTCCTCAGGACCATCCTCATCCTCCTCAGGACCATCCTCATCCTCATCAGAACCATCCTCATCCTCATCAGAACCATCCTCATCCTCATCAGGACCATCCTCATCCTCATCAGGACCATCCTCATCCTCATCAGGACCATCCTCATCCTCCTCAGGACCCGAGTCAAAAAAGAGGAAGGAGCATCCGACCCCTCTACAGGAGGCCGCGTTGGACAGGCTGAAGAGACGAGGCGGAGACGGAGAGGAAGACGATGAGGAAGAGGAGGCATCGTTTGTTCGGATGGTAGCAGAGATGCTGATGAAGCTTCCAGCGCAGAAGAGGAAGGAGGCTCAATCTGAAATCCAGCAGCTGCTTCACCGCATGAACAAAGATGAAGCAGACCACTAGATTCATGGCTCCAATGTCTCTGATAGGGACTCATATATTTTATACTTTTATATTAAACATAATTACACATACATTTCTAGAGTGATTGAGGATTTAATATAAAGAAGCTTTATTGCACCATATTTTATATTTTATATCTAATTATACAGCTCAGTAATAATAAGTGTTGGTAAGATGATGAATTCATAAATCAGTTAAACTAGATTTAAAAGCAGCATCAGGTTTGTTAAAATGTACATTTAGTATTTTTGTTGGTTTTATATCATTTGAAATGACATTAAACCATTTTTTTTACCAAAAGTAAGACTGAATGCTCCTGAAAATGTCAAATGGTGTAACCACAAAAGAATGATAGATATTACATATTTTATCCAGCTAGAGAGAAAGAAAGAAAGAAAGAAAGAAAGCAGTAAAGCAGCAGGATCCTGGTCTCCATGGTAACCAGAGTAAATGTAATATTTAGAACAATTGTATTCCATTACCTTTATTTAATATAAAGTTATAATGTAAGATCATGCCAAACTAGTTGATATGGTGTTTTATTGACTATTTACTGTTTTTAAGCAAGTTGAATTATTTGGTACAAAGTTTTTATGGTTACACCACTTAGACATTTTTGCCATAATCCTCTAATATATTCTCTCTAAACGGATTAAAAGCAGAAATTTGATGCTGGGTCCACAAAAAAAGAATGTGTGAAGTTATTCATACGTTTATTTTATCATTTTAACCCTTTAAATTTAAACTAAACCTCATGGACACAATAAAACATCATCGACCCAAACACACACACACACATTTGTAGATCTCTATCTGTTGCTTGTTTGTTCTTTTTATCTGTTTAATCAACCAATAAATACATTTAAAACATTTGACTAGTCTTTGGAGGTTTTGTTTAACAATAACAGAGTTTTTCATAGACTGGAGTCGCCCCCTGCTGGCCATTACAGGGAATACAGCTTTCAGTCACTTTGCATTGGCTTCACTTTTCAGACCCGATAATTAATAGTGCAAATGATTGTAAAGTCCACAATAAACAACAAAGACCTGCTAGTGTAGGTTACATATACTAACATAGTAATATGACTTTAAAGGTGTTTTACTATGATGCACAAATACATGATTTATTGTGGTGATCAAGCAATAATGATAAAGAATAATTACCTGGGTATGGACCAGGTGGGGAGTTCTGGTCCTCTGAAATGAGGCCAACCAGGAAGTAACTTAAAACTGCATTCTATCAAAAGGCCACCAGGGGGCGACCGTTTTGGTGTCAAAAGGACTTCCGTCTCTATACAAGTCAATGGAGAATTCACCAACTTCTCACTTGATTTCTAACCTCAGTAAACGTTTTCAAAATGTGTTTATGGTCTCAATCGCTAGTTTAAAGCCTTCTTCAATGCAGTATGATGTTCATTTGGGACATTTTGGCCTCCCTGATTTTATATGTGACGATAAAGCAGGGTATGCATTAGGGCGTGGCTACGTGGTGATTGACAGGTTGATTGGTTCACAGGTTCAGGAGGGCGCCTCATGCTCCTCCTGATGCCCATATAAGTAGAATCCCTGTTTTTATTTTTCCCAGCATGCACCTGAAATTTTCAAGATGGCGCTGCTCAGATCCGATACTATTAGCTTCCGAGCAGCAGTCCACAAACCAATGGGTGACGTCACGGATGTTACGTCCATTTCTTATGTACAGTCTATGGTATGGACACAGGAGCGGTGGGATTAGCAGCGTTTCATTGATGAGCCTCTAACTAAAATCTCTTTTAAATAAATGTGCATCACAAGCAGCCATGACAACAATAGCGTAGGTCTGTTCGTAGTTGAAGTAGTTGCTGCCGAACTGTGGATTTGAAACCTTGTGTGATGTCCGCCCGCCGGCTCTGGGATAGGAAGGCTTCTCCTGTTGACGCGGTGCTACAGCCGAGTCTGTAACTAGCTCTGTAACTCACAGCCGGCCTCTCAGCTGCATCCACAGTCTGTTCTTCTGTGCCTGATACGAGGAGCCACGTGATGCACCAGCTCATTAACCTTTAAAACCAGCATCCAGAAGTACTTCTCATGCTTCTACCTGTCGATGCTTCTCATCTCTTGCACCAATGTCCTGGTCTTATTCTGGTTAAGCGGTTGCACACGGCGTTCCTTTGTTGATCCAAAGATCTGCCTTTCTAGTTATGTGCTGGCCAGGTGGCTGATTCTTACATATTGCACCTTTCATACATACAAGTTTACAAAACCAAGATTACAGGTTTAAACATTGGTACACAAATTTACAAAAAACAGGTACAAATGTAGATGCAGAAAATTACAAATCCAAAGTTACAGGTACTAATAATGTTCCATATTTGAGTTCTCACGGTTTGCTTCCTGTGTCTACAGATGCACCAATCAAGGATTCAGCAGCAGCAGCAGCAGATGGTGCAGCTGCAGCTCCAGCAGCAGCATGCTCAGGCTCAGGCGCAGGCTCAAGCTCAAGCTCAAGCTCAAGCTCAAGCTCAAGCTCAGGCGCAGGCTCAGGCTCAGGCTCAAGCTCAGGCTCAAGCTCAAGCCCAGGCCCAGGCTCAGGCTCAGTCCATGCAGCACATGGTTCAGCAGCAGGCCCAGGCTCAGGCTCAGCCAGGCCAGATGCCTCAACACCCTCAGCAGCAACAACAGCAGCAGCAGCAGCAGCAACAGCAGCAGCAGCAGCAGCAGCAGCAGCAGCCCGGCATGGTGCCTCAGTCTCTAGCCCAACACGTTCCCATCAACTCGCTGAGTCAGCAGCAGCACCAGATGAAGATCCAGGCCTTCCAGGTGAGACTGAGGACTGCTGAGGATCTGCAGCAAGTTTAGTTCATATCACCGGTTCTGTTCCCAGAGCCTGAAAACATGTTGAAAACCTTTTAATAGTCATAATAAAATGTACACTTCAGAGAAAAACTGTTAAAAGCAGTTAATGGTTATAAACTATTAAAGGCTGCAAATGCGTCTGAGCTTCAGTCTTTAAGTCTATAAAGGAACGAAAATAAGATTTCAGGTCCAAATTTAATTCTACAAATGTACAAAATAAGAATACAAGCACAAGCTTTAGTATATAATTGATTAAAACACTAAGATTACACTTACAATTTGACCAAACTATAATTTCTGGTACAAATTTGAAGTGTTATTAAAGGGTTAGTTCACTCTCATAAGAAACGTTGCTGATGTCACTCAGGTGTAGAAGTGATCCAGACTGTGCTGTTGGTTCAGTCGTGTTGCTTACCCATCCCTCTGCTTGCATGCTTTGCATTGTGTGCGTGTGTATGTAAGCAGGCGCGGGCAGCCTTGCAGCAGCAGCAGGTCCAGCAGGCGCAGCAAGCAGCGCAGCAAGCCCAGCAGGCTGCAGCACAGGCGCAGCTCAACGCTGCAGCCGCTGCTGCCGCCGGCGGCGTGCCGGGACAGGTGAGACTGCAGCAGCCGCAAGCTCAGGTGCTTTAACACGTCCAACGACACCACACTCCTTCTGCACTGCACAACATGTCACTTATATGAAATGTTTTAAAAGGTTGAGAGCAGTGAAGTCATAAAGAAGGTTTTAGGATAGAAGAGATCTAATGTGCTTTTTTCTTTTCTGCTTTTTCTTAACAGAATAAATAAAAACTGTGAACTAATAACTAAAGAGAGACAAACAATAATTCACCCAATAGAAAGAAAAATGTGTTTTTAGGAACATTGTGTGAGGAGCATATTTAGTATCTTCAGTTTATAACAAACTGTCACTAAGAGTCAAACGTCTGAAGACATTTCTGTGGAGTTACTAATTATTTATATAACTTATTTATTTATATGTTCATTCTTTACAGGACTGATATTATTATTATTATAGCAGTTTAGGGTTCAGGTTGTTTTCCCACAGCGACGTTTATGCATTTATATGAATTCACTTTTCATGTTGCAACAAATAATGAAGCTTTTTCCCCAGCTGCTCCACTGCCAACCCCCCCCCCCCCCCCCACAACACACACACACACACACACACACACACACACACACACACACACACACACACACACACACACTTTACAGTCCGTAAAATAGTAAAGTAAAGTAAAATAAAGTGTTGTTAACCACCCTGCCAAATTTGAATGATTAAAAAAAATGGCCAAATATATTAAATTAGGCTTCAAAGTTGTGTAATAGTCTGCCTATTTCTCTCCCAAACCCTGTGGGAGTGGCCGCCGAGTCCGCTGAAGCCCCGCCCCCTACCGAGTGTCACCTGTCAATCAAAGTCACCACCTCTACCAGAAACATGGACGCTAGGTCTGAGAGCTTTCTGCTGCTAACTCGGCTGCTAGCTCGGCGGCTAACTCGGCAGCTAGCTCGGCGGCTAACTCAACAGCTAGCTCGGCGGCTAACTCGGCAGCTAGCTCGGCGGCTAACTCGGCAGCTAGCTCGGCGGCTAACTCGGCGGCTAGCTCGGCGGCTAACTGGCTAACTGTAGACTGTAGTAGTAGTGCGCTGAATGTATTTATACCTCTACAGCAGCAGGGCGGGTTTATGCTAAGCCTAGCTCCACAACTCAAATCTAAATGGTTGAAATGCTTTTTAACCTTTTTTAGAAATACATTTATGAACTATTTAATGTGTTCAGAAGAAAATGTCTGAATTCACTTTAAACAGTCTTTAAGTGAGGCCTGAACAGAGTCTCTCAGTCTGCCTCTTTAAACCAACCTTAGATGTGTTTGTAGTCTCATCATTTATAGTTTCATTCATCTATTGTTGCTTCTTTCTTTTATTTGTGCCTTTGCTCATCATGTTTGCTTTTGTTTTTGTCTCATTGAGCTGCAGACACAGTATGAAATCTGCTTTATGGATCAATAACGATTCATTGATTATTAATACTGCAGTACTTTTACTGTAATACTGCATACTACATCACTATAATACTGCAGTACTTTACTGTAATACTGCATACTACATCACTATAATACTGCAGTACTTTACTGTAATACTGCATACTACATCACTATAATACTGCAGTACTTTTACTGTAATACTGCATACTACATCACTATAATACTGCAGTACTTTTACTGTAATACTGCATACTACATCACTATAATACTGCAGTACTTTTACTGTAATACTGCATACTACATCGCTCATAATACTGCAGTACTTTTACTGTAATACTGCATACTACATCACTATAATACTGCAGTACTTTTACTGTAATACTGCATACTACATCACTATAATACTGCAGTACTTTTACTGTAATACTGCATACTACATCGCTCATAATACTGCAGTACTTTACTGTAATACTGCATACTACATCACTCATAATACTGCAGTACTTTTACTGTAATACTGCATACTACATCACTATAATACTGCAGTACTTTTACTGTAATACTGCATACTACATCACTATAATACTGCAGTACTTTTACTGTAATACTGCATACTACATCACTCATAATACTGCAGTACTTTTACTGTAATACTGCATACTACATCACTCATAATACTGCAGTACTTTACTGTAATACTGCATACTACATCACTCATAATACTGCATACTACATCACTCATAATACTGCAGTACTTTTACTGTAATACTGCATACTACATCACTCATAATACTGCAGTACTTTACTGTAATACTGCATACTACATCACTCATAATACTGCAGTACTTTTACTGTAATACTGCATACTACATCACTATAATACTGCAGTACTTTTACTGTAATACTGCATACTACATCACTATAATACTGCAGTACTTTTACTGTAATACTGCATACTACATCACTCATAATACTGCAGTACTTTTACTGTAATACTGCATACTACATCACTCATAATACTGCAGTACTTTACTGTAATACTGCATACTACATCACTATAATACTGCAGTACTTTAACTGTAATACTTGTATCTGTATGTAACTGTGTTGGTTCTGGCAGTAAAGGATGTCTCTGTCTCCTCTGCAGTTGGTCCGTCCAGGGATTCAGATTCAGCCTCGGATGCCTCGAGCTGCTCTGAATCAGTCCATCCCTCCTCCAAATGCGGCAGCAGCCACCGCAGCTGCTGCGGCTGCTGCAGCAGTGGGAGCACAGAGCATGAACCAGCAGGTATTCACCCCTCAGCCTGACCTCTGACCTCTGACCTCTGACCTGCTCTTTACATTCAGACTGATAACTGCTGACTTACATCCTGTGAGATCCAGATGTTTAACCTTTGTGTCTCTTTTGACTGTTCCTTCACTTCCTTCCTCACTTCCTTCCATCTTTCCTTCTTCCTTTCCTTCCTCCCTCCCTCCTTACTCCTTTCCTTCTTTCCTTCCTCCTTTCCTCCCTCCCTCCTTACCCCTTTTCTTTCCTTCCTCCCTCCTTCCTTCCTTCCTTCCTTCCTTCCTCCCTCACTCCTTACTCCTTTCTTCCTTCCTTTCATTCCTCCCTCCCTCCTTACTCCTTTCCTTCCTACCTCCTTTCCTCCCTCCCTCCTTACTCCATTCCTTCTCTCCTTCCTTCCTTCCTCCCTCTTTAACCCTCCAACAGGAGGGTTAAAGGACGAGTTTATAACTGTGTAATGTTTACTGTAATGATTCCTCCTGTTCATACTGACCATTAGAAGATCCCTTCATCATGTTTACAATGGAAGTGATGGAGGACTAAACCCACAGTCCTCCTTCTGTGGACTGGACATGGATCCATGGAAACATGGATTTAAAAGTTGATCTGAAGCTAATATGAAGCTTCAGTCGTCTGAATGAAAGAAAGAAAGAAAAGAGAAAGAATAAGAGAAAGAAAGAAAGAAGAGAAAGGAAGAAGAGTCTTTCTTTGTTTCTTTCTTTCTTTCTGTCTCTCTCGTGTATTTAAACACCTTCCTCTCCACAGGTGCAGCAGCAGCAGCAGCAGCAGCAACAGCATACGATGATGTCATCGCCCTCCCCGGTGCAGGTGCAGACCCCCCAGTCGATGCCCCCCCCTCCCCAGCCGTCCCCACAGCCCCCTTCCTCCCAGCCCAACTCAGCCAGGTACGACGCTGCCCAATGTTTAACATGTCACCTGTCCTCACCTGTCCTCACCTGTCCTCACCTGTCCTCACCTGTCTCTGCAGCTCCGGTCCCACTCCGTCTCCGGGGGGGTTTCAGCCCAGTCCGTCCCCTCAGCCCTCACAGAGCCCCGCCAACGCCAGGACGCCACAGAACTACGGCGTCCCCTCCCCCGGCCCGCTCAACACCCCAGGTACCAATTATTACTGTCCTCACCTGTCCTCACCTGTCTTCTCTGTCCTCACCGGTCCTCACCGGTCCTCACCTGTCTTCTCTGTCCTCTCTGTCCTCACCTGTCCTCTCTGTCCTCACCTGTCTTCTCTGTCCTCACCGGTCCTCACCGGTCCTCACCTGTCTTCTCTGTCCTCACCTGTCTTCTCTGTCCTCACCTGCCCTTACCTGTCCTCACCTGCCCTTACCTGTCCTCTCTGTCCTAACCTGTCCTCACCTGTCTTCTCTGTCCTCACCTGTCCTTACCTGTCCTCTCTGTCCTCACCTGTCCTCTCTGTCCTCACCTGTCCTCTCTGTCCTCACCTGTCTTCTCTGTCCTCACCTGTCCTCACCTGTCCTCTCTGTCCTCACCTGTCCTCTCTGTCCTCACCTGTCTTCTCTGTCCTCACCTGTCCTCACCTGTCCTCTCTGTCCTCACCTGTCCTCACCTGTCCTCTCTGTCCTCACCGGTCCTCACCTGTCTTCTCTGTCCTGTCTGTCCTCACCTGTCCTCACCTGTCCTTACCTGTCCTCTCTGTCCTCACCTGTCCTCACCTGTCCTCTCTGTCCTCACCTGTCCTTACATGTCTTCTCTGTCCTGTCTGTCCTCACCTGTCCTCACCTGTCCTGCAGGTAACCCCAGCTCGGTGATGAGTCCAGCGGCCATGTCTCTAGAGGACCAGCAGTACATGGAGAAACTAAAACAGCTGTCCAAATACATCGAGCCTCTACGCAGGATGATCAATAAGATCGATAAGAACGAAGGTCAGCTGATCAATTGCATGATCAAATCAATTGCATGATCAAATCAATTGCATGATCAAATCAATCAGCTGATCAAACAGTTAGATTCAACCTGATCAAATCAATCAGCTGACTGTGTGTTTGTGCTCACAGACAGAAAGAAAGACCTGAGCAAGATGAAGAGTTTACTGAACATCCTGACGGACCCAAACACCAGGTAACACCAGACTGAGTCAGAACTGAGTCAGACTGACAATCAATCACTGATACTGAAATAATGATGAAAATGCTTGTTGTCATGGTGACAGGTGTCCTCTGAAGACGCTGCAGAAGTGTGAAATCGCTCTGGAAAAACTGAAGAATGACATGGCTGTGGTGAGACACACACACACACACACACACGTTTTTACTACCTCGTGGGGACCCCTGACCGGGTTCAAGCCTTTCTAAAGGGTCTAGAGACGTAATTTTAACTCCTAAATTCATTATAATTCTGTTTGAACAAAAAAATGACTTGAAATATCAATAACTCTCACATAAAACCTTTAATCTGAACTTTGCCCCCCTCGTTGGGACCCGTAATGCTAACGCCTATTAGCATACAATTGACATCACTGTTAGCCACGGTACAATTCATATTCAGTATTTGAACAAATGTTGAATTGAAACCATAACCATTAACACTGCATCTAATAATCCAGTTAGCCAGGGGGCTAATCGCTAAGCTAATATGTCAATACGAAGCTAATATGCTAATATACAAACACTTACACACTTTGTCAGGAAAAGGTCCCCACCGGGGAAATTCGTACCCTGCAGTACCGTGTGTGAACTCTGGGGGTCAGGAAAACCAACCCTGTGGGGACCTTTTTAGTTTTTTCAAAAAAAAACTGCACCAGGCCTTTCAGGCGGCTGTTTGCTATTGATTCCAATGCTCGTACCTGTTGGGACCAGCAGTCGGTCCCCACGGGTATTTAATATGTCAGGTTGCGGTCCCCACCAGGATAGAAAAACGAGAGCACACACACACACACACCCATATACACACATTAATTTTAAATGGCTTGGTTACTAATCAGCTGATCTCTGCCCCCCCCCCCCCAACAGCCGACCCCCCCTCCCCCCCCTGTGGCCACTAAGCAGCAGTATCTGTGTCAGCCGCTGCTGGACGCTGTCATGGCAAACATCCGCTCACCTGTGTTCAACCACAGTCTGTACCGGACCTTCGCCCCCGCTATGACCGCCATCCATGGACCCCCCATCACGTAGGTCTCACACACACACACACACACACGCCCAGTAGAGTATAATAGAGTCGGGTCTAACTCGGCCCCCGTCTGTCTCTCAGGGGTCCGAACGTCTCCGGCAGGAAGAGGAAGCACGAGGACGACGAGCGGCAGAGTATTCCTAACATCCTGCAGGGAGAAGTTTCCAGACTGGACGTCAAATTCCTCGTTAACCTCGACCCGTCCTTCTGCAGCAACAACGGGACGGTTCACCTGCTCTGCAAGCTGGGTCTGTCCTCCACCTGTCTGTCTGTCTCCACCTGTCTGTCTGTCCTCCACCTGTCTGTCCTCCACCTGTCTGTCTGTCTGTCCTCCACCTGTCTGTCTGTCTGTCCTCCACCTGTCTGTCTCCACCTGTCTGTCTGTCTGCCTGTCTCCACCTGTCTGCCCTCCACCTGTCTGTCTGCCTGTCTCCACCTTTCTGCCTGTCTGTCCTCCACCTGTCTGTCTGTCTGTCTCCACCTGTCTGTCTGTCCTCCCCCTGTATGTCTGTCTGTCTGTCTGTCTCCACCTGTCTGCCTGTCTCCACCTGTCTGTCTCCACCTGTCTGTCTGTCTGTCTGTCCTCCACCTGTCTGTCTGTCTGTCCTCCACCTGTCTGTCTGTCTGTCCTCCACCTGTCTGTCTCCACCTGTCTGTCTCCACCTGTCTGTCTGTCTCCACCTGTCTGCCTGTCTGTCCTCCCCTGTCTGTCTGTCCTCCACCTGTCTGTCTGCCTGTCTCCACCTTTCTGCCTGTCTGTTCTCCACCTGTCTGTCTGTCCTCCCCCTGTCTGTCTGTCTGTCTGTCCTCCACCTGTCTGTGTCCACCTGTCTGTCTGTCTGCCTGTCTCCACCTGTCTGCCCTCCACCTGTCTGTCTGCCTGTCTCCACCTTTCTGCCTGTCTGTCCTCCACCTGTCTGTCTGTCTGTCTCCACCTGTCTGTCTGTCCTCCCCCTGTATGTCTGTCTGTCTGTCTGTCTCCACCTGTCTGCCTGTCTCCACCTGTCTGTCTCCACCTGTCTGTCTGTCTGTCCTCCACCTGTCTGTCTGTCTGTCCTCCACCTGTCTGTCTGTCTGTCTCCACCTGTCTGTCTGTCCTCCCCCTGTATGTCTGTCTGTCTGTCTGTCTCCACCTGTCTGCCTGTCTCCACCTGTCTGTCTCCACCTGTCTGTCTGTCTGTCTGTCGTCCACCTGTCTGTCTGTCTGTCTGTCTGTCCTCCACCTGTCTGTCTGTCCTCCACCTGTCTGTCTCCACCTGTCTGTCTCCACCTGTCTGTCTGTCTCCACCTGTCTGCCTGTCTGTCCTCCCCTGTCTGTCTGTCCTCCACCTGTCTGTCTGCCTGTCTCCACCTTTCTGCCTGTCTGTTCTCCACCTGTCTGTCTGTCTCCACCTGTCTGTCTGTCCTCCCCCTGTCTGTCTGTCTGTCTGTCTGTCTCCACCTGTCTGCCTGTCTCCACCTGTCTGTCTCCACCTGTCTGTCTGTCTGTCTCCACCTGTCTGTCTGTCCTCCACCTATCTGTCTGTCTGCCTGTCTCCACCTGTCTGTCTGTCTGTCTCCACCTGTCTGTCTGTCTCCACCTGTCTGTCTCCACCTGTCTGTCTGTCTCCACCTGTCTGTCTTTCCTCCACCTGTCTGTCTCCACCTGTCTGTCTCCACCTGTCTGTCTGTCTGTCTGTCTCCACCTGTCTGTCTCCACCTGTCTGTCTGTCCTCCACCTGTCTGTCTGTCTGTCTGTCTCCGTCTGTCTGTCTGTCCTCAGCTGATTGTTGTTGTCTCTCTGTCCTCAGATGATAAGAACCTTCCCAGTGTTCCTCCTCTGCAGCTCAGTGTTCCTGCAGATTATCCTGATCAGAGTCCGTACTGGGCCGACGATGGAGAGCAGTACGGTGAGTCCCATAATCTATAATCTGTAATCTATCATCTATCATCTATAATCTGTAATCTATAATCTATAATCTATCATCTATAATCTATCATCTATCATCTATCATCTATCATCTATAATCTATAATCTATCATCTATAATCTATCATCTATAATCTATCATCTATAATCTATCATCTATAATCTATAATCTATCATCTATCATCTATCATCTATAACCTATCATCTATAATCTATCATCTATAATCTATCATCTATCATCTATAATCTATCATCTATAATCTATCATCTATCATCTATAATCTATAATCTATCATCTATAATCTATCATCTATCATCTATAATCTATAATCTATCATCTATAATCTATAATCTATAATAGCCGAGGCTCAGACATGACGATGCGTTTGTGTCCATCAGGTGCGAACAGTTTCCTGCAGTCGGTCCACAGGAACATGACGTCCAAACTGCTGCAGCTGCCTGACAAACACTCGGTGACGGAGCTGCTCAACACCTGGGCTCAGAGCGTCCGCCAGGCCTGTCTGTCAGCAGCCTGAACACACACACACACACACACACACACACACACACACACACACACACACACACACACACACACACACACACACACACACACACACACACACACACACACACACACACACACACGCTCAGAGGGTTTACATGGACACACATCCTCCCTGTATTTCTACATTTACACCTTTTAAAGTGTTTCCAGTCGTACAGGAAGAAGAGAAACATCATGTCTCCTGATTTACATAGTGTCCCTGAACGCATCACGTTTCTGTTCATTTCACTGGGTGACGTCGCCGCTCTGTCTGAGATGTAAAGTCAGTTTTTTTTGTACCGCAGAGGAGCGACGATATGATATTACACTGAGGGAAGAATAAAAAACTCTAAAGGTTTGAATATGTAAATGTATTTTTTTGCTATTATAAATAAACTTTTCATTTCAACTTTTTAAACCCTGTAATGTTTATTTCTGTTCACCTGAAACTCCCCAAAAAGCGTTTTAACCCTTTACACACAGTTCATATTCTACACTCATAAAAAGTGTCTCTACCAAACTATGAAGCACAGATGTGTTTAGAAAGCATCAATAGTCTCACTGACTGATCAATAAATGTGATTAAACCTTGATTCATGTGTCAGAGCAGAGAGAGAGACCACTAAACATCTATCACACTATATCATGTTTTACCTCAGACATGAAAATATAACATAGCAATAATGATGGAAATGTTATTTTATTGGTAGTTTTGAGTCTCTTTAGTCTCTCCATCTCTAGGTTGCCATGGTAACTCGTTGTTTTTAGTCATTTTTATGTCTCTTTTTGGTAGTTTTTAGGTTCCTGAGTTAGTGTTTTCATCTCTTTTTGGTGGTTAAATGTTATTTAATGTAAAGGTAAAATGAGCTTTATGGAGCTGTAGGGTTTATTGTAGAACCATTAGAGCCATCAGTCTACACTGCTACATCATAACATACATCCTCATAACTACTATCTTATTAAAACTATTAACTATTCATTTCACTAAAACACATGTCAATAGATACGGATATAATCTGACCCAGAACAGCCTCAATGGACAAACATCTGGAGCATCTATACAAAATATAACATTTAATATATTTTTATTTTGTTGCATTTTGGGCCACTTTAGGAAAAGTCATCAAATATCAGAATAAACTTGTGTCGACCAGGACATGTGACTGAAAGCTCCAGTAGCCAGTAAGTGAACCTTTGAGTCTAGATTATTACAAATAATAAAAACAACAACAACAACAATTTGTGTAAAATGAGACAAAAATACTTTTATTTATCATGAAACAAAATAATATAAAAAACAGTCACGTATGTGTGTGTGTGTGTGTGTGTGTGTGTGTGTGTGTGTGTGTGTGTTTTGTCATAGGCTACTTTCAGGGACAAAAGTCGTGTCCTCAACTGGTTAAACAGACTTTTGGGTGAATAATGTCCCCAGAAGTGAACTAGGACAGCGTATGTGTGTAAGGTCCCCAGAAGTGAACTAGGACAGCGTATGTGTGTATGTAATGTCCCCAGATGTGATCAAGGACAGCGTGTATGTATGTAATGTCCCCAGAAGTGAGCTAGGACAGCGTGTGTATGTAATGTCCCCAGAAGTGTTCTAGGACAGCGTGTGTGTGTAATGTCCCCAGAGTTGAGCTAGGACAGCGTGTGTGTGTAATGTCCCCAGAGTTGAGCTAGGACAGCATGTGTGTGTTATGTCCCCAGAAGTGAGCTAGGACAGCGTGTGTGTGTAATGTCCCCAGAGTTGAGCTAGGACAGTGTGTGTGTCAGAAGCTGAGGGAGAAGGCTCGGTAGGACAGGTTGGTGAAAACATCGATGTGGTTGCTGCTGCCGCCGACCGTCAGAACCTGAAACACACAAAAACTTTTATTAGAAAGATAGAAAATAAATCCTCGCTGTTTTATTTTTAGAGGTTTTTAGACTTAAATGAAAGCTGATTATTATTTAAAGCTTGTTGAAAGTTATATTTTAACCTTCGTGTCGTCCTCCCCCGTCTGTTTTGACTGTTCCTTCTTTCCTCCCTTCCTTCCTTCATTCTGTCCTTCCTTCCTCCCTTCCTTTCCTCCCCCTTCCTTCCTCTTTTCCTTACTCCCTCCCTCCTTCCTTCTTTTCTCCCTCCGTCCTTCCTTCCTTCTTTTCTCCGTCCTTCCTTTCCTTCCTCCCTCCTTTCCTTCCTTCTTCCTCCTTTCCTCCCTTCCTTCCTTCTTCCTCCCTCCCTTCCTTCTTCCTCCCTTCCTTTCTTTCCTTCTTCCTCCTTTCCTTCCTTCTTCCTCTTTTCCTTTCACCTCCCTTCCTTCCTCCCTCATTTCCCTCCTTTCCTTCCTTCCTTCCCTCCTTTCCTCCTTCCTTCTTCCTCACTCCCTTCCTTCCTGCCTCCTTTCCTTCTTTCTCCCTCCTTTCCTTCCTTCCTCCCTTCTTCCTCCCTCCTTCCCTTGGGGGAGTTCTGGTCCTCTGAAATGAGGCCAACCAGGAAGTAACTTAAACTGCATTCTATCAAAAGGCCACCAGGGGGCGACCGTTTTGGTGTCAAAATGACTTCCGTCTCTATACAAGTCAATGGAGAATTCACCAACTTCTCACTTGATTTCTAACCTCAGTAAATGTTTTCAAAATGTGTTTATGGTCTCAATCGCTAGTTTAAAGCCTTCTTCAATGCAGTATGATGTTCATTTGGGACATTTTGGCCTCCCTGATTTTATATGTGACGATAAAGCAGGGTATGCATTAGGGCGTGGCTACGTGGTGATTGACAGGTTGATTGGTTCACAGGTTCAGGAGGGCGCCTCATGCTCCTCCTGATGCCCATATAAGTAGAATCCCTGTTTTAATTTTTCCCAGCATGCACCTGAAATTTCCAAGATGGCGCTGCTCAGATTCGATACTATTGGCCTCCGAGCAGCAGTCCACAAACCAATGGGTGACGTCACGGATGTTACGTCCATTTCTTATATACAGTCTATGGTTCTGATACTTCAGGCTTACAGATTTAGAGTAAATTACTAAATGAAGTATTGTTGGGTACCGGTACCGAACACTGAGAACCGGTTCAAATGTGAACGGTATCCAACCCTAGTGGACATCCAAAGTAAGAAGATAGAATCTTTAAGATGTTTTAACTTGTGTTTGGTGTTAAAAGTCTTAAATGTAATGTTGGGAACCTGCAGAGAAACGATCCGATAATCAGATAATAATCAATCACTGATGCCGGCGGTGCGTTCACTGACTCACTCTGTGCTCGGAGCTGTTGGTGTTGAGCTGCAGTGTGTTCAGGCTCTGAGGCGTGCAGGGAATCTGAGCCTTTATGTCTCCACCCAGCAGGCAGTGGGACACGAACGCACCTTCACCTACAGCCAGGATCTGCAGCAGGAGGAGAGAGATGTTATAACATGCTAACAACACGCTAACAACATGCTAACAACACGCTAACAACACGCTAACAACACGCTAACACTCGGGCCGGCGCTGACTCACCATGTCCTGGTGGAAGCTGGCGTTTCTCTGGCAGCCGCTCAGAGGGAAGACGGAGGTAGGAGACAGAGAGCGGAGATGCCACAGAGACATAGACGGACCTCCACCACACAGCTACACACACACACACACACACACACACACACACACAGTTAGTTTAAATTTAAAGGGTTAAAATGATAAAATAAACGTATGAATAACTTCACACTTTCTTTTTTTGTGGACTCAGCATCAAATTTCTGCTTTTAATCCATTTAGAGAGAATATATTAGAGGATTATGGCAAAAATGTCTAAGTGGTGTAACCATAAAAACTTTGTACCAAATAATTCAACTTGCTTAAAAACAGTAAATTGTCAATAAAACACCATATCAACTAGTTTGGCATGATCTTACATTATAACTTTATATTAAATAAAGCTAATGGAATACAATTGTTCTACATATTACATTTACTCTGGTTACCATGGAGATCAGGAAACATTTGAAGTCATTATTAGTATAAGTCCACTTAAATACACTGTAGGTGATAAAATATGTAATATTTATCATTATTTTGTGGTTACACCATTTGACATTTTCAGGAGCATTCAGTCTTACTTTTGGTTAATTAGTAACAATGTTGTTAATTTATAATAATTTCAGATTTCTTGTTTTTTCCAGGAGACCCTGAACGCATCGTCTTACCATCCAATCAGAGTCGGTGGTCAAACAGCTGATCCACTTCCCGAACTGAGGCCGAGCACAACTCTGCAGAGAGAGGTAGCAGTTATACTGGTTATACTGGTTATACTGGTAGCAGTTATACTGGTTATACTGGTAGCAGGCACATGATATACTGGTTATACTGGTAGCAGGCACATGATATACTGGTTATACTGGTAGCAGGCACATGATATACTGGTTATACTGGTTGTACTGGTTATACTGGTAGCAGTCACATGGTATTAATGTTTATCATGTTGATACCATACAATAAATACACCACTGTTATAGTAGTAGTTACACTGGTTGTACTAGTCATACTGGTTATACTAGTCATACTGGTTATACTGGTTGTACTGGTCATACTGGTTATACTGGTTGTACTGGTTATACTGGTTGTACTAGTCATACTGGTTATACTGGTTGTACTGGTCATACTGGTTATACTGGTTATACTGGTTGTACTGGTTGTACTGGTTATACTGGTTGTACTGGTCGTACTGGTTATACTGGTTGTACTGGTTATACTGGGTAACAGAAATGATCACCTGGTACTTGTAGACTTCGATGCAGTGGACCGACTGACCCGTCCTGCTGTCTGCAAACACACAGCATGATTCATGTTAGCATTTCTTCTTCTGTGGTTTCCAACAACACGTTTAACATCACGTCCGACTCACCCCAGACCCTCATGGCTCCCCCCCCCCCCCTACTCACCCCAGACCCTCGTGGCTCCCCCCCCCTACTCACCCCAGACCCCCCCCCCCCACTCACCCCCCCTACTCACCCCAGACCCTCACGGCTCCGTCCTCCCCCCCCGACAGGATCTCCCCCTCCCGCTCTCTCACACTCACACAGTGGATGTAGTCCGAGTGTCCCTGCAAGACCGACTGAGGACACACACACACACACACACACACACACACACACACACACACACACACACACACACACACACACACACACACACACACACACGGACAAGTTATAGCCGTCTGACTCTTTATTGCAAACATTCAGATTTTTTTTTCTGGAAATATTAAAACTTTAATGTTGAAATAAAGTCAGAATAATATAAACATTAAACATTAAACTGCAGCTTTCAGACCTTAAAGACTCCGTGTTCCAGATCCATGACGTGGACGTTGTTGTCGCCTCCTCCGACTATCAGACTGTTGTCCTGAAACACACACACACACACACACACACACACACACACACACACACACACACACACACACACACACACACACACACACACACACAGAAACACACACACACACACACACACACACACACACACACACAGAAACACACACACATTAAACTTCTGTCCGAGGTTCGATAAATAATATTTTATATATATATATTTATATTAAGTTAATTCATTATAACGGTATAAACTCTTAAACTCAGTTATTGTGTAAAAGATGTGAAATAAATAAACTGCAGTAACCAGCAGCGACCACAGGGGGCGACAAACTACTCACTCTGAGACTGACGGCCATCGAGTTGATCTCTGGGATCTCCAGACTGGATCTACACACACACACACACACACACACACACACACACACACACACACACACACACACACACACACACACACACACACACACACACACACACACACACACAGAGAAAGAAACACACACACACACACACACAGAGAGAGAGAGAAACACACACACAGAAACACACACACACACACAGAGAGACACACACACACACAAACACACACAGACACACACACAGAGAGACACACACACACAAACACACACAGAGTTAATTGATCAGGATGATTTTATAATAATATTGATTCAGTGTGAAAGTTGATCAGCTCACTTGTAGTTTGGTCTTTTGGTCCAAAGAGGTTTCACATTCTGAGGAGAGTCAAAAAAACACGTTAAATATATTAAATATATTAAATATATTAATAATGATTCTGTCTCCTTAAACTCAGCTGTTGGTTCTGTAGTTTAAACTCGGTTCTACCTTCTTGATGAGCTCGGCCCAGCTCCAGGCGCTGACCTCTCCGTTTCCGGCGCTCATCAGGTGACAGTCGGTGGACAGAAGAGAGAAGACGGGTCCTTCATGAGCTGAGGGACAGAACAGGTTTCAGCTTTTAGTCACAGTTCAGACTCCTGAAGATGTCCCCTGTAGACTCAGTGTTATTATGCAGAAACACATCACAGCCTTCAATTTCAACCTTTATTACTAAAGTAGCAGCTTAACTATTATAATCCTTCTAGACCTCAGTGCAGCTTTTGACACATTAAATCAAACTTTAGTCGACCGTCTAAAGGCTCGTCCAATAAAGCCGATACTGATGAGCTGTTACAACCATTTAAATAACATAACTACATGTATAGTTATAGTTAAAATGATGTTGTTGCAGTCATCTGTTACTTTCTTCATTAAAGGAAAGAAGAGAGAAAGAAACTTACCTGTGAACGTGAGAACAGGTTTCTGATTGGCTGCGGTCGCTTCTGGACTCAGAGCTGCGGACAGGCTGCAACAGGAAGTACATCATCATCATCATCATCATCATCATCATCATCATCATCATCATCATCACTGTGACACAACATGCAGCTTTCCGTCCTGGGGTCTGACCTGAAGAGGCCGATCTCTCCGTAGTTGTTTCCGGCCGCCAGGAATCGACCGCAGGGAGAGAAACTCTGAGAGAAGACGGACATGTGGAGCAGCTGCGGACACAAAAAACACGACATTTTATCACCTGAGCGTCTCCACGGCAACGCCACGTCACATCTCAGAGGTTAGTTTCAGTTTCCTGACGACGGATCCCGTCGGAAAACGCTGTAAAACCGACTGAATGACTTTACAGCAACAAACATTAAAGATTAAATGCGGCTCGTCTTGATCTGTTTCATGATGTTAAATCTCTACAAACTCTAAAGAGTAAATTATTAATTTATTAATCGATAAAGTCACCTGAAGATTAATCAGTAATGAAAGTAATCGTTAGCTGCAGACTAACTTTAGACTAAACATGAGTCATTAAAACATAATAATTGTTCGGACTAACGTTGACGTCCATGATGTCTTGCTGCAATCAGTCACTGAGCTGTGTATTCTACTTTCAGCCACTAGGAGGCGCTCTAACAAATTATCCTGTAGCAGCCTAATTCTGCCCGTTTTTAATGTAATAAGCCAGAGGAGTCAAACATGAGGCCCGTGGACCAGAACAGGCCCACCGGGGGGTTCTAATCAGGCCCACTTTCCTTCATTCCTTCCATCTTTCCTTCCTTCCTTCCTGTCTCATTTTCCTTCCATCTTTCCTTCTTTCTTTCCTTCCTGTCTTCTTTCTGTCTTCTCTTCCTTCCTTCCATCTTTTTGCCTCATCAGATCATATTGGTCTGTATGCGGCCCTTGAATGAAAATGACTTCCTGTAATAAACCAACAACGTAACTTTTTGTCAACAACTTATTACGTTATTGGCTTGGTAAAAAACACATTATATCCAATAAATGAAACTTAAATAAAGAAATATTAGAATATTATTGTTATTGGTTCCAGTTATAACATTTGTAACGTTGCTTTTCCCCCCCCCATGCCAGTAAGGTTTCCAACTTACTACATTATTACGTTATGATGTTATCACATAAAAGCTTCCAGGAAGTAAAGGATAATATTTTCAGGTGTGAAATATGTGGAGCAGAGTTGAGCTACGGTGGCTTCACATGGACAAAAAGCTGCTGTCTGCTGTGATGGTTGCTAAGGGAGACGGACCTTTATTTGTATGGAATCAATCTTTATTTATAAAGCGCCAAATCACAACAAAGTTATCTCAAGGCTCTTTCCACATAGAGCAGGTCTAAACCGAACTCTTCAGGTTTAATTTAAAGAGACCCAACATTCACACATGAGCAGCACTTGGTGACAATGGAGAGAAAAAACTCTCTTTAAACAGGAAGAAACCTCAGAACCAGAACCAGAACCAGGCTCACAGTGGTAGAGAGAGGAAGGAGAGGTGAGAGAGGAGAGAGGAGAGAGAGGAAGGAGAAGAAGGAGAGGAGAGAGAGGAGGGAGAGGAAGGAGAGGAAGGAGAGAGGAGAGAGAGGAAGGAGAGAGAGAGAGGAAGGAGAGGAGAGAGGAAGGAGAGAGGAGAGAGAGGAAGGAGAGAGGAGAGAGAGGAAGGGGAGGAAGGACAGAGGAGAGAGAGGAAGGAGAGGAGAGAGAGGAAGGAGAGAGGAAGGAGAGGAGAGAGAGAGGAAGGAGAGAGGAGAGAGAGGAAGGGGAGGAAGGACAGAGGAGAGAGAGGAAGGAGAGGAGAGAGAGGAAGGAGAGGAGAGAGAGAGGAAGGAGAGGGGAGAGAGAGGAGAGGAGAGGAGAGAGAGAGGAGAGGAGAGAGAGAGGAAGGAGAGGAGAGAGGAAGGAGAGGAGAGAGAGGAAGGAGAGAGGAAGGAGAGGAGAGAGAGAAAGGAGAGGAGAGAGATGAAGGAGAGAGGAAGGAGAGGAGAGAGAGGAAGGAGAGAGAGGAAGGAGAGGAGAGGAAGGAGAGGAGAGAGAGGAAGGAGAGGAGAGAGAGGAAGGAGAGGGGAGAGGAAGGAGAGGAGAGAGAGGAAGGAGAGGAGGGAGGAAGGAGAGGAGAGAGAGAGGAAGGAGAGAGAGAGAGGAGGGAGGGAGGAAGGACAGATGGAAGGAAGGAAGGAAGGAAGGAAGGAAGGAAGGAAGGAAGGAACAGTTAAAACAGACGGGAGGACGACACAAAGGTTAAACTCAGAACTCATGATTATAGTTATAGAGGATTTATTAAAAGTTAAATTAATAAATAAGTTAATTATGATGTCTGATGGGTAGAGATGGGAATTGATAAGTATTGATATCGATGCCGTTATTAATCCTCTTATCAATTCCTGATCTTTTTATTTGTGTTTTAAAAGTTTAAAGTGTTTATCAGTGAGCTCATAACTGGTAGAGAAGATAAAAGTTAACTTAATTAATTAATTAATACATTTTAAGGTATCTTACAGTCTCCTTCCTGTCTGATAATAACACACTGAGGTAATAATTAACTTATTTATTCATTTAACCTTCATGTCGTCCTCCCGGGTCAAATTTCCTTCCTTCCTTCCTCTTTCTTTGCTCCCTCTTCCTTCCTAATTCTTTCCTCACTTCTTTCCTTTCCTCCTTCCTTCCTCCCTCCCTCCTTTCCTTCCTTCCTCCATCCTTACTCCCTTCCTTCCATCTTTCCTTCCTTCCTTTATTCCATCTTTCCTCCATTACTTCCTTCTTTCCTTTCCTCCCTTCCCTCCTTCCTTCCATCCTTCCTCCCTTCTTTCCTCCCATCCTTTCTTCCTTCATTCCTTTCATCCTTCCTCCCTTACTCCCTTTCTTCCTTCCTTCATTTCTTCCTTCTATCCTTCCATCCTTCCTCCCTTCATTCATTTCTTCCTTCTATCCTTCCATCCTTCCTTCCTTCCATCCTTTCTTCCTTCATTCCTTTCATCCTTCCTCCCTTACTCCCTTTCTTCCTTCCTTCCTTCCATCCTTCCATCTTTCCTTCCTTCCTTCCCTCGAGGACAACAGGAGGGTTAATAATATAGTAGTTATGAGGATGTTATGATGTAGCAGTGAAGACTGACCCTAAACCCCACAGCTCCATAAAGCTCATTTTACCTTTAAATAACATTTAGCCTTCCTGTCGTCCTCCCGGGTCAAACTGACCCCGTCTATTTTGACTGTTCCTTCTTCCCTTCCTTCTGTCCTTCCTGTCTTTCCTCCCTTCCTTATTTCCGTCTGTCCTTCCTCCCTCTTTCCTGCCTTCCTTTCCTTCCTTCCTCCCTCCATTTCCTCCCTCCTTCCTTCCTTCCTTTCCTTCTTTCCTCCCTCCTTCCATCTTTCCTCGCTTCCTTCTTTCTCCCTCCTTTCCTTCCTTCCTTCCTCCCTTCCTTCCTCCGTCCTTTCCTTCCTTCTCTTCTTCCTTCCCTCCTTCCTTCCTCCCTTCCTCCGTCCTTTCCTTCCTTCTCTTCTTCCTTCCCTCCTTCCTTCTTCCTCCCTGCTTTCCTTCCTTCTTCCTTCCTCCCTCCTTTCTTCCTTCCTTCCTCCCTTCCTTCTTCCTCCCTCCTTTCCTTCCTTCTTCCTCCCTCTCTCCTTTCCTTCCTTCTTCCTCTCTTCCTTCCTCCCTTCCTTCTTCCTCTCTCCTTTCCTTCCTTCTTCCTCTCTTCCTTCCTCCCTTCCTTCTTCCTCCCTCCTTTCCTTCCTTCTTCCTCCCTTCCTTCCTTCCCTCGAGGACAACAGGAGGGTTAAATACATTTCCATCCTTATTGCTGTGTTATATTTTCATGTCTGAGGTAAAACATGATATAGTGTGATAGATGTTTAGTGGTCTCTCTCTCTGCTCTCTGAGACATGAATCAAGGTTTAATCACATTTATTGATCAGTCAGTGAGACTATTGATGCTTTCTAAACACATCTGGGCTTCAATGTTTGGTAGAGACACTTTTTATGAGGAGTCTTAACTTTCACTATATTTTGCATATTTCTAAATACTTAATTTAACTACAGAAGGAAGTTAAAGCTCATTAAAGCTCTGATATGATCACTTCCCATAGAAACACTTTAAATGAAATGTGTTTATATAAATGAGCAAAAACAAAATAAAAACAACCCGAATTAACCAACAGTGTCTCTTTAACGTGGAAATGTTTTTAAACTAATTATAAAACGTGAATAAATGTTTTTAACTAGTGTGAAATCTTAATTTAGCAGATTTCTGAAGGTAGTTTGGCTCCATTCTGTCTCTATTTAACCTCTCACAGCTAAAATAAGGACAGAAACGTTAAAATAATCATAATTACATCATTGTTGTTGACTTATTATTAGTTAATAAGTTTAATATGAGTATAATATATCAGATATCATGTTTATTATTGGACGTTTGAAGCAGATAAACAACACAAAGCGCTAAACGAGCCTGACAATAAACGCAGATTTGTGTTAAAAGTTGATTTAATTCCCGCCAGAAGCTTCAGTTTAACAGAAGAGACGAACTTTACCTCGACTGGACCCATTCTGCTGCTGGAAGAGCTCACAAACCCGCAGAAAGGCAAGAAAAAGGCTCCAAACTCCAAGTGTGAAGATTTAACAGACCGACGAGAAGGAAGCACGGCGAGGGGGAGATGACGTCAGCGCCGAGGCAAGGGATTCTGGGACATGTAGTCCATAAGCGAGCAGTAGGACTACAAAATTAAATGAAATGAAATGAAATAAAATTTAAATAAAATAAAATAACATGAAATGAAATGCAATAAAATAAAAAAAAATTTGATTAGATTTGATTTGATTTAATTTGATTTAATTTAATTTAATTTAAATAAAATAACATGAAATTAAATAAAATTTAAATTAAATTAAATAACATGAAATAAAATTAAATAATAACATGAAATAAAATAAAATTTAATTTAATTTAATTTAATTTAATTTAAAATAAATAAAATAAAATAAAATGAAATTAAATGAAATTAAATTAAAATAAAGTAATAAAGTAATAAAGTAAAACAGTCATAAAGTAATAAAGTAAAACAGTCATAAAGTAATAAAGTACAGAAACCAACCAAGCAATACTGATAACCTTCGCTGACTACTAGATCAGAAACGGTCAGTTTTACTACCAGTTATCTGATTTAACAACCTGAGGTGTTTAAGTTAAGACACTCATGACCCAATAAATCCCTCACACATGATAATGTGAAATGCAACAAAAATAATAAATAATAATACATTTTATTTATAAAACACTTTACATTTGAAAAACAAAACTCAAAGTGAAACTTTATGTGAAGAACACAAATTATTGTTCAAAGCTGATTCATTCATGTCTTCGTATGCAGAGGAGACCTTAACAGACATCCCATAATAAGCAGTGACAGGAGATACATGAATCACATCATATCTCTGAGCTGATAAAATGACCTCAGAGTGTCATTTGCCCCGATGATCCTCCAGCAGCAGCCTGGCCTGGCTCGGCTCGGCTCGGCCCGGCTCGGCTCGGTTGGGCTCGGCTCGATTCGGCTCGGTTGGGCTCGGTTGGGCTCGGTTGGGTTGGGCTCGGCTCGGTTGGGCTCGGCTCGGCTCGGCTCGGCTCGGCTCGGCATGTTTGTGTAGAATCAGCCTCCACAGAGCCGGAGACACAGCCAGCAGTGTTTCTGAGGCTGCTGCAGGGTTTAAAACAAAAACAAAAAACTTCTGACCTAAACTTTTTTACGGCCAATCATAAACAGTTAAACCATCTACGTTTCCATAGAAACACTTTAACGGATTTAAGGTGAAACAAGGTGAGAAAACGGCCAATTGTTCTCCTGCTGAACAAGATTATAATTCACCCAACAACCATTGCTGCTCCTTAATAAATGAAATGGTGTTCACCGCACTCATTGGACCAAAGTTAGACTTTGTGAGATTTATGACAGTGTAGACCCCTTTTGGAAAAATGTCATCAAACACCTGCGAATCAATCAATCATCATCATGTGCACATGTTTGGTCATCATGTACATCTGTGTATAACTACTGGTTACTGGGACAGTTATTGAGCCTCATCCCTTCACTGCTTTGTTTGGCATCTCTCGACTGCTTTCGCCGAGACTCCAAGCAGATTTTATAGCTTTTGTGAGATTATTGGCAAGACGTCTAATCCTAGTGAAGAGTAAATCACCGACACCACCATCCCATAAACACTGTGGATAATAGAGATTTTCAATCATTTGAGGCTCCTCCAGATGTGAAGCTCAGACACGTCAGAGATGTTAAACTCTATAATATTATTATATAAGGATAAAAAACAACTTATAGGAATAATGTATGTTCTGTTGGTGCAGGAGATGTTAGGTTGTTATATTTCAATCAAACTAAACATTTTAAATCATTTTTCTCCATTATAATAACACAGAGACTACCGACGTCCATGGTGTCTTACTACCAACCTCACGATGGGGACGATGTCACATATTAGACGGTTCATATGTTTATATCTTCATATCTTCATATCTTTATATCTTTAGAATCAGCTGAAGGAGAGTCGGACTTCTCTATTCCTGCCTGATGCTTTAGACTTTCATTACACATTAAAATCTATTCAGAAAAGAGGAAGGATGTAAGTAGAGGAGGAAGGAAGTAAAGATGGAAGGAAGGAAGGAAAGATGAGAGGGAGGAAGGGAGGAATGAGGAAAGAAGGAAGGAAAGAAGGAGTAAGGAGGGAGGAAAAGAGGAAGGAAGGAAGTAGAGGAGGAAGGAAGTAAAGATGGAAGGAAGCAAGGAAGGATGGAAGGAAGTGAGGAAAGAAAGAGGGAAGGAAGGGAAGAACAAAGGAAAAATTAAAGAAAGAGGAAGGGAGGAAGGTAAGACGGAACAGTTAAAAGAGAGACGGGGTCAATTTGACCCGGGAGGACGACAGGAGGGTTAAATATGTTTTAAGCTGTTTTTAATCTGTGATGCTGCAGTTTATGGAGACTGATTACAGTTATTTATGAGGTTTCACCAAACATTCAATAACATTACCGTTCCAGTCATTAGACATGTTTATAACAGAATCAGCTGAAGGAGAGTCAGACTTCTCTATTCCTGCCTGATGCTTTAGACTTTCATTACACATTAAAATCTATTCAGTATTCAGTTTAAGAGGAATTCAAAGTAAAAACCTGTTGAATCAACATGTTTGAAAAGTTTTAGTGACAATAAACAAGATCAGAATCAAACCGCCTGTTTGGCTTTTTCAATTCTTTTTTCATTGAGTCCAAAATAAATTTATATTGTCTGTAAATAATAGTTTTTAGTATTTTATAAACGTCACATATATCAGCTGGAAAAGAGGAAGGAAGTAAGTAGAGGAGGAAGGAAGTAAAGATGGAAGGAAGGAAGGAAAGATGAAAGGGAGGAATGAGGAAGGAAGGAAGGAAGGAAGAAAGGAGTAAGGAGGGAGGAAAAGAGGAAGGAAGTAAGTAGAGGAGGAAGGAAGCAAAGATGGAAGGAAGGAAGGAAAGATGAAAGGGAGGAAGGGAGGAATGAGGAAGGAAGGAAGGAAGGAAGGAAGAAAGGAGTAAGGAGGGAGGAAAAGAGGAAGGAAGTAAGTAGAGGAGGAAGGAAGGAAGGAAAGATGAAAGGGAGGAAGGGAGGAATGAGGAAGGAAGGAAGGAAGGAAGGAAGGAAGGAAGAAAGGAGTAAGGAAGGAGGAAAAGAGGAAGGAAGGAAGTAGAGGAGGAAGGAAGTAAAGATGGAAGGAAGGAAAGATGAAAGGGAGAAAGGGAGGAATGAGGAAAGAAGGAAGGAAAGAAGGAAGGATGAAAGGATGTGAGGAAAGAAAGAGGGAAGGAGGGGAAGAACGAAGGAAAAATGAAAGAAAGAGGAAGGAAGGAAAGAGAGAACAGAAGAAGAAAGGAAAAGGAAAAGAGGAAAGAATGACAGAGGAAGGAAGGAAGGAAGGAAGGAAGGAAGGAAGGAAGGAAGGAAGGAAGGAAGGAAGGAAGGAAGGAAGGAAAGAGGATGGAGGGAGGAAGGACAGATGGAAGGAAGGAACAGTTAAAACAGACGGGGGTCAAAACGACAGGAAGGTTAAGCACCTTGTAATCAGAAGATCGGTGGTTCGATTCCCGGCTCCTCCAGTCAGCATGTTGATGTGTCTTTGGGCCAAACACTACTAGCTCCTGTCATCAGTGTGTGAATGAGACGTAGAGTAAAAGAGCTTTGAGTGGTGATAACGACTAGAAGCAGTCCATTTATCAAGATGAAATTATTCATATACTTTTATATTATTTCCATCATCTCCTCTCTGTGTCTCTCTGTCTTCTTCATCTGGTCAAAAGCAGAACAACACAAAGCAAAGACACACAACACAGAGAGCAGCAACAAGATGAAATACAGTAAGAACATATAATAAGATGATGAACATATAATATAAAGGTTTATAAATAATAAATATAATTTCACTGTCTTCTACCTTCATCTTGTTGCTCTGTGTGTTGTGTTCTTTGCTTTGTGTTGTTCTGCTTTTATCCTATTTGTTTAATTAAAAGCTGCTCTATAATTAAAGTTATTATTATTATCATCACCACCCCCCCCCCCTCCCCCCCTGTTAGTGAGGCAGCCTCCACAGAGAGAGGCGGGACACCGGAAACAGCCAAAGCACCAAAAGTCTGGTTGTAGAGCAGCAGGAGGAAACAAATATATCCAGATAACATGCCTAATCCGTGAAACGTGCACATTCTGCATCCCCCCGCCGTGCACCACAGAGCGCGCGGGCACGGAGGCCAGCTGAGGGTGAGTTTTTTTGAGCTTTTACCGGAGAAATAATCGGTGTTTTTTCTCTGGCGGCGGCCGCGCGCTTGTGTGGAGAGATCTTTGTGTTAGCCTCGGGATGCTAACCGCTAGCTTGTTAGCCGCTAGCCGTGATGCTACAGCGGTGCTTCTCTGTGTTCGCGGTAACCGGAGTTTAATCACCGGGGAGCGGCTCGGTCATCCGTTGCACCGGCTGCTTTGTGGTAATTGTGTGCTTGTGTGTTTATCGTTTTGTTGTGCTGAACTTCCGCCCCCCCCTCCCTTCCTCCCCCATTTTTTCTCTCATCGCGGGGGGGGGGGTCGCTATGCTAAGCTAAGCTAACTAGCCTGGAGCTAATACTAACGGTTGCTCGGGCCGTTAATGTCTGCTTTTTAATAACAATTTAATATAAATAAATATTAAAACATATAAAGGGGGGCTTGTGTTTACATATTGTTTTAAATACCTATTTAAACCTCCACCACCCGCCTCTTAGAGGGGCTGGTTGTAGCCGGGTTGGAGGTTGTGTTTGCGGGGTTGAAAAAGGCGAAGCTAGCCCTGTTAGCATGGTTAGCATCGTTAGCATCGGGGGGAAAATGGCTCGCTGCTCAGAAAGCCATTTTCCGATGAAATGGGGTCTCAGTGAAAGTGGTGAAGGTGTTGCTCCGCTCTGCTGTGCTTCATCACATCGGTAGGTTTTATACTTTTTAAAACCACTGGATTAGTCTCCGTTTGGTTAACTACTACCGATACCCCCGCCACCACCCCTGTGCTTCCCGCCGCGTGTAGCCGGGGTTAGGCGCCTATCCCCCGGGTAGAAATCGGGGAGTCGACCGTAGAAAATGTCGGCGTCGGCAGCGAGAGAGAGGAGATGGCCCGCTTTGTCCTGATACCTTCATGCCGGGAGGTTGAACCAGGCCAAGGTCAGGGTGCCTTACTGCTGCTGCTGCGGGTGTTTCTGTGCTTGTCTCCTTTTTTTATTTTATCTTCATCCAGACATTTTTAAAAGCGTGTTGTGTGCAGGCTGCAGCCGGGTTACAGCTTTAGGGGAGACGGGGATCTTAAATCTGCTGCTTTCTCCCCCTCTGGAAAAACAACATGTGTGAGCAGAGCTGCTGATTCCTGCAGGGGGAATATATATGCACTCATGCTTCTTTTATTTTAGACTAATAATGCTTAAAACGGTCACATGCATTGGTTTTTATTAGTGATTAAAGTGCAGGCGCCTTTTTTTTTTCTTCTTTTTTTTTTTTTTAAAGCAGCTTCAGTTTGTTTACATTTTGTTGGCTTCAGGCTCACTGGAGGAAGAAAATTGTCTTGCTCTGCTTCATCAAATCGGAGGTTTTATGCTTTAAAAACACTTGATTTGTCTCGATTGGTTAACCACCACCAGCACCCCTCTGCTCCCCTCCTCATGTATCCGGGTTTAGGCGCCTCTCCCCCGGGTAGAAATCGGGGAGTCGACCGTAGAAAATGTCGGCTGTGAGTCGGAGGAGATTGGCCTGCTTTGTCCCGATTGGTGGTCAAGAGTCAGGGAGCTAAATCTGCTGCTTTCCCTCCTCTTGGAAAATGCACAAAAAAACCCAACATGTGTGAGCAGAGCTGCTGATTCCTGCAGGAGAATATATGCACTCATGCTTCTTTTATTTTAGACACTTTAATAATGCTTAAAACTGTCACATGCATTGATTATAATAGTGATTAAAGTGCAGGCGCCTTTTTTTTAAGCAGCTCAGCCTCAGTTTGTTTACATTATGTTGGCTTCAGGCTCACTGGAGGAAGAAAAGAAAAGAGAGAAAACTGTTATTTGATTGGCTGCCTGTTTGAGAGGTTTGATTCAAATCTGAGTGAATGAGAAGCATCATGTGTGACGTCTGAATGAAGCTTATTAATGATCAATACTGTCTTTAAAGAAGTTAGATTATTGATCAACACCACACTAAAATAAGAAGAGCTAATTAGAGCTGGAGCAATTAGTGCAGAGGTGTCAAACATACGGCTCGAGGGCCAAAACCGGCCGCTGGGGAACTTTGCAGAAATATATATATTTAATTTTTTCAGTGCTTTATTTATTGATTTTTAAGTTGAAAACAAACACAGTCTCAGCAATAAGGAAACAAATAAGTAGTACTAATATATATATACAAGAAATATACATTCATACACTTATATTATACAGTCAAATATCGACATTATATACACGCAGAAGTATATTTATATTTTATGTTTTCAACACATTTGACAGCTGTAAAACCTGCGATAAAGGTCGTGAAGATGTGCAGTAAAGGCTGTAATGTTGTTTATGAAAATACACTTTACTGTATAAAATGTTAAGAGCTAATTAGAGCTGGAACAATTAGTGCAGAGGTGTCAAACATACGGCTCGAGGGCCAAAAACCGGCCGCTGGGGAACTTAGATACTGGATTTTTGAGGCCAATACATATATATAGATACACATATATCACCCAATAATTATATATTATGTGTAATGCAATTTTTTCTGCATTGATCCTTTAAAAACGTGCGATACAGGTTTGTAGTTAAGGTTGTGATATTTAACCAGATGAGAATAAACGCAGTGAAACAGTAAAGAAGCTGGGACTTTAATATTTATAAATAACTAAACAACAAAAAAACATCACTTAAAAAAACATTTAAGTATTTATTAAACTTGAATTAAGACAAAGGATCAAAATCACATTAAAAGCAGATGTATAACTTTAATTACAACATACACAGAAACTGATTTATCTGCACAAATGTCTTTTAAAGTGGCTCAAAATGCACTAAAATGAAAATATAATTAGAATGTAATGCTTTTGTTTAGGTGCTATAAATGTTTTGATTCTTTGTTAAATTAATAGTTTATAGTTTTAACCCTCACCTGCTGTTCAGGGTGAAATTTGAGATTTATAAAAACACTTTATTCACATTTATTTATCTGGATATCTTTATAGATGCAAATGGACAAATTTAACCTGTTAATAAAAGAACTCAATTGAAACATGTAATATTCTTCATATTCTATAAAGAGAAGATGAATCAAACATTAATTAATGACTTTATGAATGTGAGCTGCTGCAGAGATTATTAGTATTAACAGTAAAGGTTTAATATTATTATGTTATTAATAGTTTTATAAATAGTTTAATTATGTTCAATAAAGTTGTTGTAATTTCCACTGTCAGAGAGCAGAGAGAGTATTTCAGGTTTAATATCACACTTCTGTCTTATTTAACATAATAAAATATAATATAATAATAATTAAATGTATTTAATTGAATGTTTTCAATCAGCTTCTGTGCAAAATAACCTGATAAAACAGACGTAATATAGTTGAAACTGCTTATTTTTAACAGTAAATAGACAATTTATTATTTTATGAATTTATAATAATAATAATTGTCATTTATTTATTTATTTGACTAATTCATCCCACCTGACATCAGATTGAGCTGCATGAGACCTGAATGAGTCATTAATCATCTGGAGTCTGTTGAGTCTTTAATGTGAATCTGAGTTAATAACAAAGGATAAAAATGCAGCTGTAAGAATATTTTGTAGTTGTTTCACTTATTTTAATTCTAATTATAATTATTTTAATTAGCTGTTAGTTCTCGCTGCTCCTCCAGCTGTTTATCTCTGATGTTTCTTATTTTTAAATCTTTTTTTCAGCCTTTTTTTCATCAGTCATTGAGGCTGCTGCTGAAATACTCAATTAAAGTTTGACAGTATTTTGGAGGTTTATCTCCGCTGAGTTACTGTTTAGTTAAAGATGCATCAAACACACGTCTCATGTTTTAATGCTGCTGCTCAACGTTCATGATGTCAGTAATAATAAGTGTTGGTAAGATGATGAATTAATAAATCAGTTAAACTAGATTTAAAAGCAGCATCAGGTTTGTTAAAATGTACATTTAGTATTTTTGTTGGTTTTATATCATTTGAAATGACATTAAACCATTTTTTTACCAAAAGTAAGACTGAATGCTCCTGAAAATGTCAAATGGTGTAACCACAAAATAATGATAAATATTACATATTTTATCACCTACAGTGTATTTAAGTGGACTTATACTAATAATGACTTCATTTAAAACATGTAAATGTTTCCTGATCTCCATGGTAACCAGAGTAAATGTAATATTTAGAACAATTATATTCCATTACCTTTATTTAATATAAAGTTATAATGTAAGATCAGGCCAAACTAGTTGATATGGTGTTTTATTGACTATTTACTGTTTTTAAGCAAGTTGAATTATTTGGTACAAAGTTTTTATGGTTACACCACTTAGACATTTTTGCCATAATCCTCTAATATATTCTCTCTAAATGGATTAAAAGCAGAAATTTGATGCTGGGTCCACAAAAAAAGAATGTGTGAAGTTATTCATACGTTTATTTTATCATTTTAACCCTTTAAATTTAAACTAAACCTCATGGACACAATAAAACATCACTGAGCCTTAAACAGAAGTGACGTTTACAGCAGATCAGAGACATTTTGAGCCGATGGTGTCGCTTCATTTA
>NC_084987.1:811590-836590 GCF_963691925.1 Scomber scombrus | reverse complement strand
ATGTTACGTTATGTTATGTTACGTTATGTTACGTTATGTTATGTTACGTAATGTTATGTTACGTTATGTTGCGTTATGTTACGTTACGTTATGTTGCGTTACGTTATGTTGCGTTACGTTATGTTGCGTTATGTTGCGTTACGTTATGTTACGTTATGTTACGTTATGTTATGTTGCGTTACGTTATGTTACGTTACGTTATGTTACGTTACGCTTTGTTACGTTATGTTACGTTATGTTATGTTGCGTTACGTTTAGCGCTGGGTAAAACAATCTATTTAAAGTTTCATTTAAACTTTGCATTATCGATTTATAGGACATGAGATCGATTTTTCCCCATGAAGGTTTTTTTTATTTTATTTTTTATGAAGCTTTATTGGTTGGCATCATTTACAGAAACAATATGTTTTAAAACAGCCGTACTAATATGAGGGAAACAAACAGATATACAACACCAGGGTTACTTTAATAAACAGCCTTCATGCAATCTGCAGTGATGTAATGTTGTAGTTCAAACATTTTCACTTGTAATTACTTTATAATTTCAAAATTACACTTTTGAGACTTGAGACAGTTTTGTTTACAGCTCAAATTTAAACTGTCAAATTTACAAGTTTGCACTTAAAACCTTTTGTTTAATGTGAAGAGAAAAAATAAAGTAAATTTGTATTTTTGAAACACAGTTGAGACATTTTCATTATTTAAGAGCAGATTAAATCGAATCGTGATTAATCGATTCAGAACCACGATACCCAGCCCTAGTTACGTTACGTTACGTTAGCCCTCTGAACGTGTGATTCCGAGTCAGACATGGCTCGGGATGGGAATTGATAATATTTTATTTATCAATGCCATTATCGATCTGATTCCCTTATCGATTCCTGATCAATTCTTTGTGTGGAAAAAGTTGTCGTACGCGGTTTTTCACTGTAAACGCAACTGTTTTATTATCTCCGCTGTTTATCAACGATTGCTGCATGATGATTATTCCATTTTTATTATCAAATTATGTGATTCTGTCCGGTTTTTATCATCAGACGCTTGTTATATGTGATAAAGTACATGATCATTTTCAAGTGAGGTTAAGTGATAATTAACTATTTGAGGGCTGTAGCTAGTGATTATTCTCTATTGATGAATCTTTTGTTACATTTTAAATAAAATAACGTATTAATTGGTAATCAACCGTCAACCGTCCAACCCCAGAGACAGAAAAAAGGGAACTAGAGAATTTGTGGCATTTTGTCTTAATTTTTGATGATCAAAATAATTTTTCTGTTGATAAACGTATTGATTATCTTCGTCTTTTGGACAGAATTATATAATTACACTGTGGTGACCGTGACTCAAACTCCATGTGGGTTTATTGTGAATATTTGTGAATTTGACAAAGCTGTGACAATTATTTTAATATAACGTAAACCTGCCGATAATGTGAATAGTCAGCATATACAGTTCATGTCATTTCAATAGCTAATATTCTACTGGATAAATTTCTACACTGGATACTTGTATGTAACCCTCCTTTCTTCTTCTTGTCTTCACAGTGATACCTCATTGGCTGGTGTGACTCCCGCAGGCCCGCCACCTCCCACGGTGGGCCCCGATCAGCTGGACCTGCACTGACGGCTTTCGGGGAGAACATTGCCGCCATCGGCGTCGTCAGCTGAAGAGCTAAGCCCCACTGTTTCCTCCCCCACCTCCCTATCATCACTGTTCATTACTCTGTTGTGAACCGTGATTACTTCCAAACTATTCGCTTTAGAGTACTATGGCAATGCATGATATGAGCCGCGCCAAGGGTTTCCCCTGTAAAGAGTGTGATATGGTTTGCCCGAGTACTCCAAGTCTACTAGAACATATGAAAGCACATTATCAGCAAGAAGAGAACGGACGTTTTGAGTGTGAACAGTGTGGCCGAATTTACAAGCACGCAGCCAGTCTAGCTAATCATAAAAAGTCTCACGAAGTCGGTTCATTCCAGTGTCCTGTTTGTACCCGAACCCTTCCCAACGCAGTAGCTTTGAAGAACCACCTTCGTATCCATACATTGTCCCCTAGTAGTGCACACACAGAAGAAGAGAGTGAAGAAGTACCAGAAGAAGAAGGAGTCCACGACGAGAGGGACTACGGTCTCGCCCAGGACCTCTCGGACGGGTTTGGCCGCTCTCATTTGAACAATAGTGGTATAGGACATAGTGTCCTACAAAGCCACGTGACAGACGACCACGGAAAGAAAGGTTCCCCTGAGTCTGACAACGCTTGGGATAGACCATTCAAGTGTGACCAGTGTGACAGAACTTACCGACACCACGGTAGCCTTGTGAACCACAAGAAGTGTCACCAACAAGGAACTTTTAAGTGCTCTGTGTGTTTTAAACAATTCAGCAACCTGGCTGCCTTAAACAGCCACGAGCGAACTCACTCGAAGTTCAAGACTCCCGGGGCATCCATGGTGAGCAGCAGCAGTAGCAGCAGCAGTCTCCATGACTCGGGGCGCAGCAGTGGCACCCAGTCATCCCAGAGCGACAACACCACCGCCTGCTTCTGCCACCTGTGTCAGATAACGCTGCCGAGTAAGGCTGACTTCCAGGAGCATATTCTGCTGCACAACGCTGCCACGCCCTCCCTTGGCCTGCCGAGAAGCTTCCCCGGCATCATGCCTCATAATCTGAGTGCGGTTCGGTCCCCGGCTTACACCCCGGCTCTGGGTGACCCTCTTCCACTGCCACCTTTGCCCAGTGACAAAAGAGGTCCGTATGACCCCATAATGGGGCCTCCGGTCAACAATCCCATCTATACTTGTGCATACTGTGGGGCAGGACACCCAGACTTGGAGACCCTGAAAGTCCACTATCTGACCCACGATCCCCACCCTGCCGCTCATGGCCAGGACAACTCTATCCTCAACTCAGACACACTAAGTTCTGGATCTCAGGGCTCTGTGTCTTCTCCTGGAGGCCGTGTACCACAGGCCAATTCTCCAGATGATGGAGAGCGTCGCTTTAAGTGTGGGGAGTGTGGCAAAAGTTACCGACATGCAGGTAGCCTGGTCAACCACAAACGCTGCCATCAGACAGGCCACTACCAGTGTACAATCTGCTGTAAGCAGTACCCTCACTTGGCAGCGCTACACAGCCACCTACGAAGCCACAAGGGGCGTCCCTCCAACCAGCCTATTGGTAATGACAGCAACGACTGGCTATCTCCAGAGCCTCTAACTCTGGACTCACTGCCAGGAAACCTCAGTGATGCTGCCCATTTTGTCCCAGATGGCGGCCACAGCAGTGGGTTGGATTCCCTTGAATTCCACGACCGATTTGACGGCAGCTCACTTTCCCAGAGCAACTCTGCTCACCGCCAGGCTGACAGACATGTGTGTGCTGACTGCGGTGAGATGTACAGCGATGTATCTGGGATCAAGTCGCACCTGTGTCCCCGCCGTGGCCAGCAGCAGCAGCAGCCACAACAGCAGCAGGGCAGCATGTCCAATGGTTTTATAGGGAACATGAACTACCACAGCTCCAGTGGAACCTCACTGCCTGCTGGAAGCTCCAGCAACCTAAAAGAAGGCAGCAGCCAACGACAGTACTCCCAGAGTGGAGGCAAGAGAATGGGGAACAATGAGAAGGACGATGACGATGATGGAGAAGTATATCAGTGCTCGGTGTGCGGCAACCACTACGCCAGCCTCAGAGCTCTCAGGAGCCACCTGCGTAGCCATGCCAATAACCCAACAGGGGCAGGACCCTCCAACCTGGAGGCAGATTGGAGGATGATTTGCTCCACATGTGGGCAGAGCTTCTCCAGGAAGCAGGACCTCCTGAATCACCAGCTAGTCCATGGCCCCCAAAGGCCAGATGGCCAGCAAGCGGGAATTGGAGGCGCTTCAGCAAATGGCAATGACAAGATGGACGGGCGCAACCACATTTGTGTTGACTGTGGCATGTTTTTTGCTGATCGTCACCATCTGATCACACACTTGTGTCCTGGAAAAAATCGGGGAAGCTCACTGAGCAAGCAGGGACTGAATGGAGCCAAAGGGATGTCTGGAGGAGAGGGCGTTGCTGGTGGAGTCGCAGGAGGAAGCCGTGATGTTGGTGGTGATGGACGGAGGTCGATGGTTGACCAAAGTGACAAACCCCACAAGTGTGACCAATGCGGACGAGGATACAGACACCCCTGCTCCCTCCTTAACCACAAAAAGTCCCATAAGACTGGTGTTTTCCGCTGCTTGGTGTGCCAGAAACGCTACTACAATCTACTAGCTCTCAAGAATCACCAAAGGACCCACTTTGACCTGAAGAGGTAAGTCCCTGATTTTTATTTTTAATAGCTGTCAACATTTTAAAGGCGATCAGTCATGTAAGAGAATGTTCAGGTCCCAAAAAATTGCCATGGTAGACAGACACTGTCACTAAGTACAACTGCTGCCTCACTTAGCATTTAGTTTGGATGCTAAAGTTATGTTAAAAGAGGAAATGCATGTTTCAATTGCATTTATGTGGAGTGAATTTCATCTAGTTGTCAAGGTTCCGAATTCTTACTTATTGATGAATGATTTTAGTGTTTGGAGATTCATTTCAAGTATTACACACAAGGAAATCTACAGTGTTTCTTTATCTTTATCCATCCCTGTTGCAGGCACAAGTGTGAAGAATGCGGCAAGGCCTTCAAGATCCAAAAACAGCTGATTAACCACCTCCGTCTCCATGAAGAGCACCGGGCCAAAGGCCTTGTCCGGTCTGGTCCCAATGGTTCCCGCTACCAGCAGCCTGGCCCGTCTCAAATGCAGACAATGAGAGGAGAGTCGTCGAAAAGCCAAGCAATGGGTGCTAAATACAGCAATCAGGGTTTCAAAAAGCCCTACTCTTCAGCTGGAACGTCCAGGCCCCAGAAATTTGACCCAGCTGAAACTGGGCGGCGTCCGTTTGCCTGTGAAGAATGTGGAAAGACATATCGTCATGCGGGCAGTCTGGCCAATCACAAGAACCTCCACAAAATTGGGGAGTACCACTGCAATGTTTGCAATTCTACATACCCCAACAGACTGGCTATGAAAAACCATCTACGCCTCCACTTTGCTCAGAAGAAGCACAACTGCCAAGAGTGTGGCAAAGGCTTCCGCACTCAGAGGCAGCTAGCTACACACACTACAGCGGGGCTGTGCAAAGGCCCCCAGGGCCCCGGGGCCCAGATGGATTTTGAGTGTGATGGCTGCTGTGAAGGCTTTGCCACGGCTGATGAACTTGCTGCTCATGACTGCCCAGCCCAGCACCTGCCTTCTTCCTCGTCCGCCAACAGCTCCACTAACATCAGCATGGAGAGAAGCTCCGTGGACCTCGACTCTGACGAGAGACCGTACGCCTGTGACTTGTGCAGCTGCGCCTACAAGCATGCAAGCTCCTTACTGAACCACAAGCACACCCACAAGACGGGCAACTTCCGATGCAACTTCTGCGACAAACCCTACACCAACTACATGGCGCTGCGTAACCACATGCGCATCCACACACAGCGGAAGAAGCACATCTGCCACACGTGCGGGAAAGCCTTCCGGCTGGCCAGGTTCCTCCGCAACCACCAGAAGGTCCACGAGGAGGGTGCCACCCCTTTCGGCTGTCCCACCTGCGGGAAGAGTTTCCAGGGGAGGTCCGGTCTGGCCAGGCATCGCTGCGGGGACAACCAGGTAGGCATGGAAGTCAGGAGGAAGGCCGCCGCACCCACGGGAGAGGGCGACGAGTGTCGGTACACGTGAGTTCCCGTCAGTTGTTTGTGATTCTTGGAAGTTGTAAAAAATTAGTGAAGATAAATTTAGGTCTCTACATGTCTATTACAGGTATATGATCTCCAATCCGGCTTCCTTGGGACCATACGCGTACCGGAATTCGGATTTTTCTGAAGTTTGGACAAATTGAATTAGTGGAGAGACCAGATAAGTCAACCCCGTTTGCTTTCAGTTAGCATATATCACACACTTTAGTATTTAGGCTTCCTACAGTCAAACATGTCATGTTTAGATGTATTGTTAACATGCTTTGTTTTCTTAGCAAACTTTGACACAGATTTGATTTTAAGTAGTATTTTGTATGTAGCATATTAGTCAATTTTAAGTATTGATGTTATGTGTTCCTTCTTCTTTGCTATGATTTTGATTATAGTCTCTTATTTGTTTTGTCTTCTAGAATCATGATATTGGCCAGTTACTAGACTAGAAACTGCAGTTATGTGATGGGGCTCTTGCATTTTGATGTTTGTTGGCAAACTGAAATCACGGGGAAGATTATGAAGTATTTGGAGCTAGCTGCACTGCACATGTCTAGAGGTTATTACTCTTAACTGATTAAGGAACTACAAGCAACTTCACTCATGTAGTGGTAGATGTTCTCTGGGCATGTTCATGGATTTTTTTCATCACTACATTTTCACGCAAAAAGAAGGCCTTGACAGAAGAAAACTGTTTTCAGACGTGAAAGAAGCTGTTTGAAGCTTGAGTCCATTTGTGCAGTGCAGGGAGCAGCAGATACCTCCCAGTTCCCTACATGAATCCCACTTGTTTGTACAGAGTTTCTCCCATGTCCCTCCCTCCCCCACCCAGCAGTCCTCTCCCCTATGACCTGTCAAGGAATCATAGCTTTAAATGGTACACCACTTTGTAGTAGTCTTCTTAAAAACCATTGAGCCGGATTTCTGATCATATACCTGTATGTGCAAAATTTTAGATGACAACTAATTTGAGATTTTAATAATTCAAAGAAAGTGGTAACCAGTAACTGAGATTAATGTGGCTAGAACAGTGAAAACAATCCACCATCTTCAGTTACTAATCTCCCCTTTTCTTTCCTTCTGTCCCTCCTCCCCTCCCCTTTTCCTCCCCCCTTGTTTTCCTTGTTTGTCTCTGCACAGATGTGATCAATGCGGCCGCTCCTACCGCCATGCCAGCTCCCTCCTCAACCACAAAAACACCCACACTGTCGGCATCTACCACTGCGCTGTGTGCCTCAAAACCTACTCCAACCTGCTTGCCCTGAAGAACCACCGCCGTATCCACTCTGAGACGCGGCGCCACCGTTGCCACGACTGCGGTAAAGCCTTCCGTGTTTCCTCTCAGCTCTACAACCACAGACGCGTCCACCAAAAACAGCGGGAGCTGACCTGCCGGTCCTGCCAGCGCGCCTTCCCCACACAGGCCAGCTTCAGGCTCCACATGGAGATCACCCACGGCCAGACGCCACAGCCTCGCCAGCCCAGACCCCAGCAGCCCCGACCGGGGGGCTCCCAGGACCTGGGCTGGGGATCGGGCCTGGACCACACATTAATGCAAGAGCAAGGACTCAATCCCAGCAGCATGGCCAGAGGCCGCAGCCGTGGGGGCCACAGCGAGGTCCACAAGCCCCACGTCTGTGACCAGTGTGGACGGTCTTACCGCCACGCCAGCTCCCTGCTCAACCACAAGAACAGCCACAAGACCGGGACCTACTTCTGCAACTCCTGCCAGAAGGAGTTCCCCAACCTGATGTCTCTAAAGAACCACCGGCGGATCCACACCGAGCCCAAACGCTACCAGTGCCCCGACTGCGGCAAGTCCTTCCGCGTCTCCACCCAACTCATCTGCCACCGCCGCATCCACACCAAGGAGAAGCCGTTCTCCTGCCAGCAGTGTGACAAGCGCTTCTCGTCCAAGTCCAACCTGAGGCACCACATGAAGGTGCACTGGAGCGGCTCGACGGCGCCCCCTCCCATGGCCATGGGTGCGCCCAACTTCCTGGGTATGCCCGGCGGCCCATTCATATAAGCTAAGGGATGAGGGAGGGGGGTTGTGCCAGACAGGGGGAGGTGGGGAGCCAGTCTCATGCCAAGGTTTCTGGAGGTGCCAAATCGTAGCTCTTCCTCCTGCTCACCCTCCTCTTCCTCATTTTCCATGTGTGGCTGTAGTGTGTGTGACGGACAGGACTGCATGACTGCACATACACTGAAAGCAGGAGGGAGAACACAAAATGGACGCTGCACACACACACTGAGAGGACTATGGAGTACACACACACACACACACACCTCTCCACGTCTGTCCTAATCTGTCCTGAGCGGACGCTTCCTTCACAGACGATCCCACCAGCCTGGGTTTAGAGCTGCTTTACTGCCCCACACACTGACTGACAGGCAGACATGGACTGTAGACAGACATGATGTAGTTGTTTAAGAGCTGCATGGACTTCACTACTGCTACACCTGCCTTACTCCCCACTGCATGTTGCCCTATAAAGCTGAGGTTCTTAAACCTTTCTCCATCTGGAACATTGATGAGAAATTGGGTGGCAGGGCCTCACGCAGCTGTACGCAGACAGTTAATAAGAGACAAAGCCCAGCTCGTTAAAAAAAGACTGATGAGTCCTGTGGTTGTGACTTTGACTGACAGCTGCTGTGAAGGGTCCACATGAAGAAGTGAGGAAGTCTGATGCTTGTTTTCCAGTAATGAGCCATCTTATCCATTTCAGTCCCAGGAGTTGATTGGTCCAGTGTTGCAGTTGGTTTCTCTGTTTTCCGCCCTCATCCCATTTCTGACTGTTCATTAGGGAGTTTTGTCTTGATGAAAATCTGTTCTCGTGGCCTTTGTCACAATGTTTTTAAACCCATATTCTGACCGATTGAGTCGAAACAAAAGTTCAAACTGTTTTTATTTAAGTATGACCAACATGTAGGTGCCGGAAGGTTTGGTTTGTTTTTCCTTTTTTGTACCTAAACGGTTTTGACGAGAGGCGGCTGTGACTTCT
Organism: Scomber scombrus; assembly: GCF_963691925.1. Lineage (NCBI taxonomy): Eukaryota > Metazoa > Chordata > Actinopteri > Scombriformes > Scombridae > Scomber > Scomber scombrus. The sequence goes on along the minus strand of NC_084987.1, from coordinate 827,819 downwards.
GGAGATGGGAAGCTTCGGTCTCAGAGGGGCTGGTTTTAGTGTGTGTGTGTGTGTGTGTGTGTTTTAATGTGTGTGTGTGTGTGTTTTGCAGCACCGAGATGAGCTTGTAGACTTCCTGACAACTCGTTCACACATACAGATTCAGTAGCAGCAGTTTCTTGAAGCAAGAATCAGAATTAAATGTTTGAGTTTGAGTGTGGAGACAGGAAGTGTTGCAGAGTGGAACTGTAGACTTTACAGTTATATGGTATATAGACATTAACCCCTTACATACTGCTCATAATGTACACCTCATAAAAAGTGTTTATACCAAACATTGAACCACAGATCTGTTTAGAAAGCATCAAAAAAACATCTATCAACAATATAAAGTCCTGTTTTCTGTAAGACATGAAAATTAAATAATTGTTTAAATTGAAAACTTTAGGCTCAAATTTGACAAAACATTTGTAGCGACTATAAAAAAGTATAACATGTTAAAATATTTGCATTTTTCTGCATTATGAAAGTCATTAAAGTTCAGATTTAAAGACATTTGGGGTGTTTTTCTACAGGCTGTTAAATTAGACCTGAACAGGAAGTAAGGGGTTAACTGTGTAATAACTTGCTCTGCTCTGATTGGACGGTTGTTCTCACGTTGCTTTTATAACCGTTGACGAGCTCGTGCAGTGATTGGTTCGTTCATCAATCAGAACAAACATCTCTTCAATCTGAGTATTTATTGCTTTTTCTCCACTTTCTAACATCTAACAGCTTCTTAATGGATTCATCTTTAACAGCTTTTACTGTAAAATATGTGAAAAGTTAAGTTTTATGATCAGATGTTTGAAACCAACCTAAAAACACAAAGTAAATCAGTTCTAATGTGAAGAAAAAAGGGAAAAACAGTCAAATCTACTTTAAAATGTGGTTAATTTGAGGCTCAGCTTTGCTTCTGTTTGAGTTTAATAATTAAATGTTAATAATTAAACACTCCGTACATACGTAGGTTATGTAAATGTTCTGTTATCACAATAAGTTTCCTTTTTAAACTGGTTCATATTTTATTAAAGGGAAAAGCTTCTTCTTCTTCTTCTTCTTCTTCTTCTTCTTCTTCTTCTTCTTCTTCTTCTTCTTCTTCTCCTTCTCCTTCTCCTTCTCCTCCTCCTCCTCCTCCTCCTCCTCCTCCTCCTCCTCCTCCTCCAGTCGGATCATTATTGAAGATAAACGTGGAAGTTCATCACGTTTAATGAGTCGCGCTTAAAAATAACAAATTTCAGGGAAATCTAAAGAAAACGATCCGACTCATCGATATCAGATTATTAAATATTAATATTAAACTGGATGAAAGTTAGTAAGTGAACCTTGAGTTGTGACTTATTAAATCATTTTATTGATTAATCAGTTTGTTCTGTAAAGTTAATTAGAAATAGTCAAAAATATCCAAATTATTTATCAAATAATTTAAACTTTTTTTTTCCAGTTTCTCTTCTGTGAGAATTAAAGTCAAACATTAAACTGACTTTAAGTTATTAAAACATTAAAGACGTTTAATGAGTCAACAGTAAAAGCTGCGACTAACATCTGCAGATCTTTACTATTAAATAATTTACTTTTTTATGAAGTTTGCTGTGACAGGTTTCAGGGTTTTTGTAGTAAATATAATTGTGATGATTTATTGGATAATAATCTATGTTCAGAATATAAACGTGTTTTTGTAATGAAGGTTTAATATTTTACAGTTTAACATTAAACCTCTCAATGAATTAATATAGTTATAATAATTAGAATTAGTTATGAATTAATCTTCACTGATATCAGCTTTAAACTTTTAACTTTATAAACAGAAAGATTCAGAGAATAAAACAGTTTGACTTTAAATCTGGAAATTATTTTCTCCTTTTAATCAGAAACAAACCTGCTGCTGTCTCTCTCCTCCTCTTTCTCCTCTTTCTCTCTTTCTCTCCTCTTCCTCTCCTCCTCCTCCTCTCTTCCTCTTCTTCACCTCTCTTTCCCTCTTCCTCTCCTCTTCCTCTCCTCCTCCTCCTCTCTTCCTCTTCTTCACCTCTCTTTCCCTCTTCCTCTCCTCTTCCTCTCCTCCTCCTCTTTCTCTCTTCCTCTCCTCCTCCTCTTTCTCTCCTCTCTCCTCTTTCCTTGCTCCTCTCTTTCTCTCCTCCTCTTCTCCTCTTTCTCTTCCTCTTCTTCACCTCTCTTTCTCTCCACCTCTCCTCTTCCCTCCTCCTCTTTCCCTCTTCCTCTCCTCTTCCTCCCTCCTCCTCTTTCTCTCTTCCTCTCCTCTTCCTCCCTCCTCTCTTTCTCTCTTCCTCTTCCTCTCCTCCTCCTCTTTCCCTCTTTCTCCTCCTCTCCTCCTCCTCTTTCCCTCTTCCTCTCCTCCTCCTCCTCCTCTTTCTCTCTTCCTCCCTCCTCCTCTTCCTCTCCTCCTCCTCCTCTCTTACCTGTCAGATTTATCGTTGGGCATTTTAAAACTGTTTCATCTTCGTCTTTCTTTAGTTTCTTTTTACGCCTCGTCTTCTGTTTGAATCTGTATGTGTGAACACGTCTCTCTCTCTTCTCTCTGATTGGCTGGCCTCTTGTGACATCACATGTGTAGACCCCCCCCCCTCTCGTCACTCACTCGTACTGTAAAAACCTCGGATGTTAAACCAGCTTGAACGAAGCGAGAAAACAAAAAAAAGGAGAAAAGAAACCAAGCGGAGCATAAAAGGAAAGATGTATATTGATTATTGATCGGCTCTGTTCTGTTTGATCCTGTATTGTAATCGTACTTCTTGACTGTATTATCTACAGTACCTCTTTCTTTTTTCTTTTTTTTAATATATATATAAGAAGGAGGAAAAAAAAGACGACAGATCATTGTAGTTAATGCATTTATTTAAATTATTATGATTATTAACACTTGTAATGGACGGCGCTAGTCTTTAGGATGTGTGAGTTTAGAGCTGTGTTGATGTAAAACACCCCTCCTCTTCCTCCTCCTCCTCCTCCTCTTCCCCCCCCACCCACACACACACTACCCATAATCCCCCTCTTCTCTGGAGATGATGGACTCCGTTAAACGAACACTGAGACTCTCCTGCAGAACATTTAAAGGTGTTTTTTGTTTTGATTTCCCGCCTTTTTTTTTTTTTTTTTTTTACAAAGTGACGGTTTCTCTTTCTCAGTCAAGCCTTCCCATCATCCCTCCCCCCCCCCCCTCCTCTACCTCCTCCCTCCTCTTCCTCATTCACTCCTGTTTCACTTTGAAAAAGGGATGACTTCTTTCTGTTTGGAGTGCATTCAAGTCCTCATCATTTGATCTTTGTTCCAATTTTATGGTAACGTCTTGTGTTTTTATTGCTGTTCTTTTTCTTTCTTTTTTTTCTCCATTTTATTTAATTGCGTTGTTTGTTTTTTTGGACTGTTCTGGAAGCCTCTGTTGTGTGTGTGTTTTTAAACGTTTAAAACACAAGTTTGTCAGCGTTTTTCAGGAGCACTGGTGCTAGTTTTAAAATAAAAAAAAAGAAAGAAAAATAACAAAAAAAAAAGGTTTAAAAAGTCAAAGCCGTGCAGTGACCGTTAAGTGCTGTAGGAGTCGATGTGACCTTTGATCTAGAACACAGAAATAATAACTGTACATTCTCTATTTTTTATTTCCTCCAACATGTTTCATTTTGTTTCTCTGAGTGGAAACTTTCCCGCCTGCATTTCAACTAGTTTTTAGAGAAAAAGAAGAAGAATAAAAAGATTGGTTTGGAGCTATTATAACCCCCCCCCCCCCCTCTCAAACCCCCCCACCCTTCCTCTCCTCTATTTTGTTTTGTTTTAAAGTTCTAACTTTTTGTTTCCATGCATATATATGTAATGCTTACTATACACTTTTATAAACTATGTTTTGATAATTCATTTCTTAACGGAAGAACTTGTCCATATACTATAACCCTTACTGCTGAGTACTGAAAATAAATAGCTGAAAAAACACAGCAGAGCTCAGTGTTTTCACTCCTTCAACACACTTTATATTATTATAACAGACACATTGCTGCCTGAAATCACAGGTTCATGGCTCAACGGCGCCACCTAGGCAGATTAAACTGAGCCTCTGCAGATTGAGGTGAACCAGAAGTCACCAATACCCCTTTTCCACCTAGCTGGAGCCGGTGCTAGAGCTAGAGCCGGTGCTAAGATGAGCACCTCTTACGAACCTGTTGCTTTTCCATCGGCAAGGAGCCACGTGATTACGTCACTGTATAACGTAGCCAGCGCGCGCATTTGAAGCTCTTCCATGATTCACCAGTGAGAGGCAGCAACATGCAGCGAGGCATCTAGCCTGCCGGAAACGAAGAAGAAGAAGAAGAAAACGGCTCTGGCAAAAAATTATAAGAAATAGTGCTTTTAATCAACAGATGTTTAACCCTCTGTAAATGACACTTAGCCAAGCTACTCAGCTAATAAACGTTAGCCCCGCTAGCCGGCTTTTAAATGTTAGCCCCGCCCCCAGCCCGCTGACGTAATCGGTTCTTGCTTTAGACCAGCAAAGAGTTGGTGCTTGCTCCGGCTCCCGTTCTGAGGCTCGGGGCTGGAGCTTGGTGCCAGTGCTTAGTCAGGCTCTGGCTCCAAACCAGCACTGGCTCCAGCTCGGTGGAAAAGGGGTATAATGGGGTTTTTCTTTTAGACACTTCTACTCAACTCGACTCGGTTCTTTTGCTTTTCCATCAGATCCAAAGCTGCTCTGCTGGACTGAGACCTGGACCACTGTGGTCTTAAAGGGACAGCAGCAGCACTCAGGTTGGCTTTGGTGTTTAAACCAAGCTCAGGTGATACTAATGGCTTTTCCACTATACAGTTCTAGCTCTACTCGACTCTACTACTTGGTTTATTTTGCGTTTCCATCAGGGATAGTACCTGGTACCTGCTGCTCCATCAGGGATAGTACCTGGTACCTGCTGCTCCATCAGGGATAGTACCTGGTACCTGCTGCTCCTCCATCAGGGATAGTATCTGGTACCTGCTGCTCCTCCATCAGGGATAGTAACTGGTACCTGCTGCTCCATCAGGGATAGTACCTGGTACCTGCTGCTCCATCAGGGATAGTACCTGGTACCTGCTCCTCCATCAGGGATAGTACCTGGTACCTGCTGCTCCATCAGGGATAGTATCTGGTACCTGCTGCTCCATCAGGGATAGTACCTGGTACCTGGTACTTTTTTAGTATCTGGTTGCAAGCGAGCCGAGCCGATACTAAATGTGACGTCAACAGACTGCCGGCCTCTGATTGGTCAGAGAGTCAATGGAAGAGTCATGAGCCGTCCCACACAAGAATCAAACCCAGCATTTTTAAATACCAACAACAGCGTTACAGAGATTAGTTTCTCTTCTCTTGCTTTGTGTGAGACAGAAAGCCTCATACAGCAGCAAGTACACCATCGCCTCCATGTCCTCCATTGTTTATGTGTTTTGTGTCGCGTAGAAAACAAAGTCACGGCAGTTTAATGCAGCGTTGCTGCTCACATTGAAGAGGAACTATAGTAATGGAAAATGTTCCTGGTACCAAACTGAGCCGAGTAGAGCTAGAACTGTATAGTGGAAAAGCACCATAAGGGGTCCAAAGTGTGCCCCCCCCCCCCCCCCCCCCCAACAGCAGCAGCCTGACCCGCTGATACCAGGCAGGATGGATCCATGCTTCCATGTTCTGACCCGACCATCTGAATGTGGCAGCAGAGACTCATCAGACCCGCCGATGCTTCTCCAGTCTAGAGGCCAGTTTGGTGATCCTCAGTTTAGAGCGATATAGATAAAATCAAATATCACAATATTTTTTTAACCAAATACCTCGATATCGTGCTTTCACAAAATATTTACACAATGAGATTTTTGATAAATAATTATCTGTAATTTGGATATAACGACCAAGTGGGTAAAAGTAAATAATAGAACAGCTAAAACAATCTAGTAAGTTTAGAAAAGTTCGTCATTTTACTGTAACGCCAGGAAAAGACTCTTCTGCCGTATCACGATATAAGAATATGCCAAATGAGCTAGTCAGTTAAACCTATGGAGGCAAAACAATGACCAATAATAGAACAGCTGGAACACCAGGAAACAATATTACGATACCCAAAATCTAACTGGGCGTTCACGCCAAAAGCGATGAACGCGGTTTTGTCGCGTGAGAAAATGAAAATCTATCGCGGTATCGCTTGAGTTTCGACGCGTGACCATAATGTAAAATTTACAACAACATTGCTTCTTCTCTCATCAACCATGGCTGAGATCACTTCCTCTTTTCTCTCATATGTGTCCCTGAGGCTCCTGAGGCTCTTCCATTTCCTGCGACACACATCAACTGACAAAAACACACGTAAATTAACTGTTGGGTCTAGTAAACCAGTAACTTTATGAAAGCCAGCTATGCTTACAGGGGCTATACGTCAATGACGTCGGGAGAATCTCAACGCTGATAGGCTGTTGCAGCACGGCGTCACGTGATGTCGCCGCAAAAGTTCAAAATGTTCAACTCACGCGTTGACGCAAATTCGCATCTATCTTTACATGCAATCTCGACACGCGATTGGGCAACATCGCGTTTGGTCTGAACGCCCATTTAGACGATACCTAGCCTCATATCCCGATATCGATATAATATCGTTATATTGCCCTACCTCGATTTCCTGCTGTTTCCACGCATCTCTTTTATATAATATTGTTTTATTAGCTGTAATACCGCGACTGACCACTAGGAGGGTTGAGCAGCGTTGGCCAATCAGCTCTTATAATACGTGCGTGTTATCGGTCTTCTCCACATTCAAAAGGAAGTTATATAATAATAATAACAATAATAAAGGGAAGGTGACTAATAACAATTTATATTCAGTGTAATTACAGATAATATTTAGTAATATGTGAAGTTAATCAGATTTTGGAAACAACATAATATTTGAGAGAGTTTACTGATAACTGAATATAATTGTATTTATTTGATTATGAAAATCACACAACTACTAAATGTGGAACTAAATTACACTTAAATAAAAAACACTTTTCACTTGAAATGTTTTAATCTACGAGACATTTTTCCGCGTTATCGTTGAGCTTTGGGGTTCATGTTCGACCGTGTAATTTGTGTGTAATAACCCTTTATGGTAAATTTCCCAGCTGCAGAAGCCTGAGGTGTAAATGAAGTAAATCCAGAGTAATCCTTTGGTCACGCAGCTCAGATCCAGCTCTCGGGAATCAGACCGTGTTAAAAAATAATCAGTTTATTGTGATTTGGTGGTAAAGTGAAGCTCGCTGCGTCTCCTGAGATCGTTTTCTTCTTCTATCCTCTTTAAAATGGTTTCACATGTAAAATGTCTTCATGTTGTTTCCTCGTAGAAATGAGTTTTCTTCTTCTTCTCTTGTGCTGACTGAGTGATTAGAATAAAATATAATTTATAAATTATAATGATTGGAGCTCATGATTATTAATTGTACCTTTGATCTTGTTTAACCTTCCTGTCGTCCTCCCGGGTCAAATCGACCCCGTCTGTTTTGACTGTTCCTTCTTTCCTCCCTCCCTCCTTCTCTTTCTTTCCTTCCTCTCTCTTTCCTCCCTTCCTTCCTTCTGTCCTTCCTTCCTCCCTCCCTCCTTCTTTCCTTCCCTCCTTCCTTCCTTCTCTCTTTCTTTCCTCCCCATTACCTTTCGTTCTTTCCTCTGTCCTTCTTTCCTTTCTTCCTCCCTTCCTCTTTTCCTTTCTCCTGCCCTCCCTCCTACCTTCCTTCCTTCCTTATTTCCTCCGTCCTTCCTTCCTTCCTTTCCTTCCTTTTTTCCTTCCTCCATCCTTTCTTTCCTTCTTCCTTTCTTCCTCCCTCCCTCCCTCCTTTCCTTCCTTCTTCCTCCCTTCCTTCCTTGACTCGAGGACAACAGGAGGGTTAAAGATACAATTTTTAGATATTAATATACAAACGTTTTTATTTCGGTCTTTTTGCTACCGATTTTTTTGTGTGTAAATAAGTATTATTATTATTTGTTGAAATTATTGGGTAATTTTTTACGTAATCATGTAACATCTCAAATTTTCTTGCAATTACAGAACAATTGATTTTAAAATACTGCGGTTTATTAACAAAGCACTGAAGCAACTACATTTGTGATCTGCTGCGTTATGAAGCATCCAGATCTGCTTTCTGTCCTCAGAGTCCAAACTAAACCTGAAGAAGCAGAGTTCAGTTTTTATTCTTCACATATCTGAACAAACAGAAGACTGAAGTTCTGCTGCAGCTGTTCCTTTAAATCACAGCTGAAGACTTTTATTAAACCAAGATTCATTTCTGACACTGAACTGTAACTTTTACTGTCTTATTTCATCGGTCTCATTCTGTTTGTGCTTGTTTTCTATGCTGATCTCTGTCTTTACTGTTTGAATTGTATTTAAATGTCCTTTTATAATGTTTGTCTTTCCCTTTATTTGATGTTTTTAATGTTTTTGTGAAGCACCTTGTTGCTGAAATGTGCTGTATGAATAAACTCGCCTTTCCTCGTGGTTGGAAACACTGAGCCGTACAAACAAACTGGACTTGACTTCAGATCTGCAGGTTTTAGGAGAAACTATATTTGTAGACGTTGCTGTTATTTCTACATTTGAACCAGACTCAGACTGTGTTTCTCTTGTCTCAGATCTCAGCCCGGTCGGCTCGACGAGCAGCTCCAAGAGCTACGCCTGCAACCAGTGTGGCCGGTCTTACCGCCACGCCAGCTCCCTGCTCAACCACAAGAACAGCCACAAGACCGGGACCTACTTCTGCAACTCCTGCCAGAAGGAGTTCCCCAACCTGATGTCTCTAAAGAACCACCGGCGGATCCACACCGAGCCCAAACGCTACCAGTGCCCCGACTGCGGCAAGTCCTTCCGGGTGTCCACGGCGCTCATCTGCCACCGCCGCATCCACACCAAGGAGAAGCCGTTCTCCTGCCAGCAGTGTGACAAGCTGTTCTCGTCCCGGTCCAACCTGAGGCACCACATGAAGGTGCACTGGAGACGCCCGCTGCTGTCCAGAGGAACTCCGTCTGCCTTCCTCACAGTCCCCTCCAGACCTTTCCTTTAAACGTCCGGCCTCGCTCTTCTGTCACGTTGTCCTGACCAGCAGAAAGACCTTTAGAGGACCACAACCCCCCCCCCCCCCCATTTAAGGGAAACTTAACCACTGCTGAAAACTTCCTGTTGAACTTCTTGCAGAGTTCAATGGTCAGATTGATTCCTTTCGCTCTCACGTCTGTACACATGAAAATAAAGCCAGCAGTAGGTTAGGGTCAGGTTTAGGGTCAGGTTTAGGGTTAGGTTAGGGTTAGGGTCAGGTTTAGGGTTAGGGTCAGGTTTAGGGTTAGGGTCAGGTTTAGGGTTAGGGTCAGGGTTAGGGTTAGGGTTAGTGGAGGACAGAGTTAGAGTTAAACACATGTAGAAACAGCCAAATCTGACTTTGTCTAAAAGGGATAAAATCCACCAGCTAGCAGCTCGACGGCTCTCGTTACGTTGTTTGTTTAATCTGTACAAAAACTGAGGTGTTTAAATAGTTGACAGGTTTTATATGCTGTGATGTTTACAGACGTCTTATTGTTTGTTTTGTGCATATTAATGAAACAAACATTATGTATTATTCAGGCAGCTTTAGGACTTTTAGTAACTGGATTTTATTACTTTTATACAGAGTCAGTAGCTGTTTCATACTTTCATGTGAAAGTGGGTTCAGTCTGAGTATCTACGTCTAACATCCCAACACTCAATAAGAAAGCAAGTAAACATATTTCCCATAATGTGGATATGCTTTTAATTTCCCCCCAAGTTCACAAATTGTGATTTAAAACTTTAAATCAATAATGTGACTGGAAAGCCCATCCTGATCCTGAGCGTCCTCGCAAACCCAAAATATTCAGCTTGAATTTTGGCGCCTGAAGTTTGAGTAGTTTGACATTTGTGATGTTTTGATTTAGAATTTTTGAGGATCCAAAATTGATCAGATATAGAATTTCTGAAATGTTTAAATTTGAGTAAGTTTATGAGTTTGTGAGCCCTTAAAACTTAAAGGCAAGGCAGCTTTATTTATATATTCATACTGAGGGGAAACTCAATGAGCTTTACATAAAAACAAAACATTTAACAGTAAGAAGTGTAGAGATGACTTCAAACTGCATAAATTCAGAAAAAGTGAGATATTTAAATTTTTATTATCAATTTCAACACACAGTTTTTAGCAGTGATTAAATTCAATAATTCAGTTTCTCATAAGATTCAAATCCTTACAGTCTTTTTCTTTTTTTGCTTCCATTCCCCTCGTCATGTTTCCTCCCCGCTGAAAACAAACAGGACGTCTGGAAACTAAAGCTCTCTCTTCATGGAAACTCAGATATCGTGTTTTCTCACAGACTTCTTCTTGAAGCTCTCGGTCAGTTTCTTGTCTTGTCTTGAAGTTTCTGTTTTGACACACAAACAGCTCGCTGGTCTGTTTCTGCTGAGAGTGAACGACACAGAAGGACCGTCGCTGTCAGTGAACCAGGATCTAAAAGTGACTCTGAATGGAGAAGGGTTTGTTGGTTGGGGTTGGTTGAAGCTGGGTGGGGTTGGTTGGTTGGTTGGTTGGGGTTGGTTGGAGCTGGTTGGGGTTGGTTGGTTGGGGTTGGTTGGAGCTGGTTGAAGCTGGTTGGGGTTGGTTGGGGCTGGGTGGGGTTGGTTGGTTGGGGTTGGTTGGAGCTGGTTGAAGCTGGTTGGGGTTGGTTGGTTGGGGCAGGAAGTGGTGAGACTGGTACGACATATTTCTGTCTCCTCTGCAGCCTTAAACACAGCAAACACAGGTGGATTATGGGTCTTGTATTTTTTCCATTGATCAACTCTGCTGTTGTTTAATGTTTTCACCCCAGTTTGTTCGATCGTCTCTTGTCATCACAGTTTTTAAATTTCAGACTTTTGCACAGAAGATGACGATTAAGTCGCAGATATAAACACTTTTCTCATAAATGATTGTTGTATTTAAAAATATATATATATGTAGAGAGTCCTCAAGATGCCCGAAATTAAGTTAGATTTGACCTGTAGCTGTTTCTTTTTACAAGTAAATGAATATTTGTGGCTGTTACAACATTGTAGATGCTCTGATGTTAATACAGATGATTCAAAGACAACTTCAATGCAATCATTGGAAGAACAAACCTTGGATTCAGGCTACGGAAAGAGAAAAGAAACCACAAACAGCATCTTCTCATGCTGAGTCCACATAGAGAATCACTGCTCACATCCCAAAAACCTCAAAGAAGTATTAATTTTATCCCACATGATGTTTCCCTGAAGCTAAACAAACTTTAAACCACAGGACCGTCACAGTAAAACATATTTATTTTGCCCTGAGGACGACTGAGCTGTAAAAACATGAAAATATTTGCCCACTGCAAGAAATATTTAAATCACTATAAAATGATATAATTTAGCATGTAGTTATTAGCTGCGTCTCAAATCACATACTTTTGTTAGTACACTAACAGAGAAGGGAGAGAAGTATCCAGAGATCAACACTCAACTTTTTGACTGTAAGCATTTAGATTTATTTCAGACAGTAACTGTTAGAGATGCTGACAGGAATCAGAGACAGAGAGGAATTGGTTCCTGGCTGGATTCGAACCCGGGACGCTGTGATTACACTTCATGTGCATCAATCACAGTGCTGCATGTTTCTATACTTCTCCTCCTCTCCTCAGAATATTAAGATGTGTAAGAACAGAAGAAGAGATGTGAGACACAGCATTTGAGTCATTGCTTAAAACGTGGAATATAATTAGTTTTTAAAAAAGCTCCTTACTTACTTACTACGGATGCTTGTGTTTATTCTGGAAGGAACCTCATGAAACTACATTTACATTGGTTACACTCTTCATAAGAACATAAAATATATATTCTTATTGTTGATCCACTTCTTTTTGACATTTTAAGTTTGTGTTGAAGTGAAAAATGTCCTCAGCAAGCTCTTCAATTCTACTTTATGTTTATTATTGAGGTCGTAGAGTGTTGATGGTGTTTATATATTTTGCCTCATCATGTATGTTATTGGTCCATAGCATAGCCTGTATATAAGAAATGGACGTAACATCCGTGACGTCACCCATTGGTTTGTGGACTGCTGCTCGGAGGCCAATAATATCGGATCTGAGCAGCGCCATCTTGGAAATTTCAGGTGCATGCTGGGAAAAATAAAAACATGGATTCTACTTATATGGGCATCAGGAGGAGCATGAGGCGCCCTCCTGAACCTGTGAACCAATCAACCTGTCAATCACCACGTAGCCACGCCCTAATGCATACCCTGCTTTATCGTCACATATAAAATCAGGGAGGCCAAAATGTCCCAAATGAACATCATACTGCATTGAAGAAGGCTTTAAACTAGCGATTGAGACCATAAACACATTTTGAAAACGTTTACTGAGGTTAGAAATCAAGTGAGAAGTTGGTGAATTCTCCATTGACTTGTATAGAGACGGAAGTCCTTTTGACACCAAAACGGTCGCCCCCTGGTGGCCTTTTGATAGAATGCAGTTTTAAGTTACTTCCGCGTTGGCCTCATTTCAGAGGACCGGAACTCCCCACCTGGTTTTGCCTCATCATGGATGTTATTGGTCACTAGTTACACTTGTAATTATTTGTGAGAGTTGAACAATCGTCGGTGCAAAAGTCTGAAATATACAACGTGAGATCACATGAGAGCTCGAGGTGTTTAACGATGCGTTCAGGGGTTTTAATGATGCGTTCAGGGGTTTTTTCTCCAACCTGTAAAGATGAATTTCAGAAGGAAAAGCAGAGACTTTTAACGGTTTCTCTTTGGAAAACAAAGCTGAAGCTTAAAGTGGATAAAAACGAACTGAGGAACAAACAGACTTCCAGGACAAAAAACAAGGAAAAACTGTATTTTCCTCTTCTGCTTGTCAACTTTCAACCTGAACATATGAACATGAAGCAGAGAAGGAAGAAAAACTGATCAAACTTCTTCCTCTGTGTGAAACTTTATGTCGGCTGGAAGAACTTTAAACATCAAGCTGCATCGACCCGGACGCTGAGGTCACATGATCAGAGAGCTGAGGTCACATGATCAGAGCCGAGGTCACATGATCAGAGCCGAGGTCACATGATCAGAGAGCCGAGGTCACATGATCAGAGAGCCGAGGTCACATGATCAGAGAGCTGAGGTCACATGATCAGAGAGCCGAGGTCACATGATCAGAGCCGAGGTCACATGATCAGAGAGCCGAGGTCACATGATCAGAGAGCCGAGGTCACACGATCAGAGAGCCGAGGTCACATGATCAGAGAGCCGAGGTCACACGATCAGAGAGCCGAGGTCACATGATCGGAGAGCCGAGGTCACATGATCGGAGAGCCGAGGTCACATGATCGGAGAGCCGAGGTCACATGATCGGAGAGCCGAGGTCACATGATCGGAGAGCCGAGGTCACATGATCGGAGAGCCGAGGTCACATGATCAGAGAGCCGAGGTCACACGATCAGAGAGCCGAGGTCACACGATCAGAGCCGAGGTCACACGATCAGAGCCGAGGTCACATGATCAGAGAGCCGAGGTCACATGATCAGAGCTGAGGTCACATGATCAGAGCTGAGGTCACACGATCAGAGCCGAGGTCACACGATCAGAGCTGAGGTCACATGATCAGAACCGAGGTCACACGATCAGAGCTGAGGTCACATGATCAGAGCCGAGGTCACATGATCAGAGCTGAGGTCACATGATCAGAGCTGAGGTCACATGATCAGAGAGCCGAGGTCACATGATCAGAGCCGAGGTCACATGATCAGAGAGCTGAGGTCACATGATCAGAGCCGAGGTCACACGATCAGAGCTGAGGTCACACGATCAGAGAGCTGAGGTCACATGATCAGAGCTGAGGTCACATGATCAGAGAGCTGAGGTCACATGATCAGAGAGCCGAGGTCACATGATCAGAGCCGAGGTCACATGATCAGAGAGCTGAGGTCACATGATCAGAGCCGAGGTCACATGAGCAGAGCCGAGGTCACATGATCAGAGCTGAGGTCACATGATCAGAGAGCCGAGGTCACATGATCAGAGCCGAGGTCACATGATCAGAGAGCCGAGGTCACATGATCAGAGCCGAGGTCACATGATCAGAGAGCCGAGGTCACATGATCAGAGCCGAGGTCACATGATCAGAGCCGAGGTCACATGATCAGAGCCGAGGTCACATGATCAGAGCTGCAGAAGTGTTTTATAAACTGTTTAAAGGAAGTCGGTTCCTCATGGAGAGCTTTAGTGTTGCAGTGAAACCAACCAGGAAGTACGGAGGATCAATGCTGCAACTAAATCCACCACTTAACTTTGTTTTTGACATTATGATTCAGTAGCTTTTAATTATAAGAAACTATAAACTTTAAAGTTTCTTTTAATTCGATCAATCAATAATCTATAATAATAAGTATCTCATAATTTCATAACTTACTATGACGTAATATCTCAAAACCTTCTCTCATAATTATAAAACATTAAGTTATAATAGTGACTAATTGGCACTTAGTCTTTTATTTTAATTAAAAACGTATTCAAGTCATAATTATGAGATACGGATTCAAAAGCAGAAAGTTTCTCATAATTACTTTTTAATGATAAACATCTCATAATTAGTCATGAGTCAAACTATCATGATTTAGAAGAAAATTGAATTATTAGTATTTATTAACTATTCGGCAAATGATGAGATTGAAAATCATAATAATGTGAGAAGCAACATTATAATAAATGAACTTCGTGGTGTTTAACGAGCTTTTCTATGATTGTAAGATGATTTTAGTTTCTTTCAGACACGAAGCTGAAACGTTGGGAGCCGTGAAGTTTCGTCTCTTTAGAAACTAAAATCATTCTTCAGACCAGCAAACATCAACGTGTGATGTCATCGCCTCATATTTGTAATAATGACGATAAATAACATTAATTACATTTATAAAGAGCTTTATCTTCCCAAAGAGAGAAAGCTCAGCACACAGTCATATCTGTGGATTTTATTATGTTTTTATTGTTTAGGTCTCTCAGAAACGTAGTTAAAGGTTTTTGGTGTTAAAGGTTAAAGAGAAGTAGAATTTAAACAACGTGATGATGTGATGATCGTGTGTCGCTGCTTTAACTCTGCAGCCGTTTGCACTTCAGAGCCGAGACGTAACGTTAGCTGTTTAAAACCAAACTACAGTAGGGGGGGGTTGTAGAGAGAGGGGGGGGGGGGGGGGGGGGGGGGCTGAAGGGTTAATGAAGGGTTAATGGGGGGGGGGGGTTAGAGGAGGGGGGGGGGTTAATGAAGGGTTAATGGGGGGGGGGGGGGGGGCTGAGGGGTTTTTGGTTCATCAGATGAAAATATAAAAAGTTGCAGCTCGGTCCAGGAAGTGACAAACAGCTGCATCATTGAGGCCAATTTTGTGACCCTTCCTTAAACTTACTTTCTTTCCTCCTTCCTTCCTCCCTCCTTTCCTCCTTCCTTCTTCCTCTTTCATTCCTTCCTTCCTCCCTCCCTAGGGAAGAGCGGGACGGCGGCCATCCTCCCCTCCCTCTTTTCCTTCCTTCTTCCTTCCTCCCTCCCTCCTTTCCTCCCTTCCTTCCTCCCTCCTTTCCTTCCTTCCTTCTTCCTTCCTCCCTCCTTTCCTTCCTTCCTTCTTCGTTCCTCCCTCCCTCCTTTCCTTCCTTCCTTCTTCGTTCCTCCCTCCCTCCTTTCCTTCCTTTTTCCTTCCGTCCTTCCTTCCTCCCTCCTTCCTTTCCTTCCTTCATCCTTCCTCCCTCCCTCCTTTCCTTCCTTCTTCCTCCCTTCCTTCCTTGACTCGAGGACAACAGGAGGGTTACGTAATGCTTTGTCTTCGTTACTAAAGCTGTAAACAAAATGTGTTGCCATGGTTACTGAGTTTAATCTGCAGATTGTAAAAAAATCTATTTTCCAACCAAACTAAAGTAGTGATGTTGGGTTAGAGGGGGGGGGGGGGGGACTGAGGGGTTAATGGGGGGGGGGCTGAGGGGTTAATGGGGGGGGGGCTGAGGGTTTAATGGGGGGGGGCCTGAGGGGTTAAGGGGGGGGGGGGGCTGAGGGGTTTAATGGGGGGGGCCTGAGGGGTTAATGGGGGGGGGGCTGAGGGTTTAATGGGGGGGGCTGAGGGGTTAAGGGGGGGGGGCTGAGGGTTTAATGGGGGGGGGCCTGAGGGGTTAAGGGGGGGGGCTGAGGGTTTAAT